>NC_056739.1:1351750337-1351810337 GCF_019279795.1 Protopterus annectens
TTGATTTATATATACTGTTCTTTTTTTCTTTTTAAAGTGTTTTGGATTTGCCTTATGGGGTTGCACTTTAAAGAAATTAGTTGATTGTGAATATTAGATATGTAATTTGATTATTTAATTAATTCATTGAATGCATTTGCTTGTAATGTTTGCTATATAAGGAGGTGAATTTTTGTAGTAAATTTTTCCATTGAAGGCGAAAGGCCTAGGTACCAGAATGTGAAAAATAAAAGTTTACAGCATTTCCTTGCATCGTTCTTTTCATGGTGGTGTGCTTTGATGATTTTCGAGAGGTGAAGATTTTTGTTTCTTGTGGTTGTATTTCTAGTGATAGAATCAGCTCCTTCTTCATAGGTGGGGAAAGGTTTCTATTCAAGGATCTTTTTAGTGCCAAACAAAGAAAATGCTTGGATACCAATTACTTATCTTTCTTTCTTTCTTTCTTTCTTTCTTTCTTTCTTTCTTTCTTTCTTTCTTTCTTTCTTTCCTAAACCTGTTTATGATAGTGCCCAGATTCAAAATGATGTCACTTCACAACCCGTTACCTCTTCTTCCTTATTCAAGCTTCCACATAACACTAGATTTAAAAGCTGCTTGTTATTCCATCCCTGTTCATCCAGACTTCATGGCATCTATGATTCTCATGATATCCCTGGCAAGACTCCACATGAGAAACATACGATGGTATTTTATGTCTTTTGCCCCAGCATCAACATCCTTTGTCTTTTCAAATCCCACTGCTGGGGTTTGTTTGAAGAGAAATCACTTGGTGGAGACAATGAATAGCCTTAAATCAAGATCTCCCCTTTTCTGTCCCTGTTCCAAAGCTGTCCGAAACTACACATGCCTCAGACTTTGGGGAGAAGTTTCAGGAGGGATAAAAGTGTGAGGTGCATGGGACACCAAGGACAGACTCGAGCACATAACTACAACAGAGATGCTTGCCCTGATCTAGTCACACAACTGGCTGATTCATGGTCTCCAGAACCTCTTCAAGTTGTAACAGAGACCATCACAGTCATGCTGCATCAACAAGCAAGGGGGCAACCAGGTTGTACCCCCTTTGCAGACTAGCCATGTTAGCTTGTGATATATTTTCACAGCACAATTTCGCTCTACAGGCATCCATCAGTGCAGCAGCTGTGTGGCAGTCAAGCTGAACAGGACAAGGGCAGACACACAACTGAAAACTACATTAGGGGGCCTTCAAGATTTGATCCATGTGTGGATATTTCCTCAAAGAGACCTATTCGCCACCTCTCTGAACAATCAGCTGGCAATATTCTGCTCCAGGACTTCATGTAAGAAGTCCTGGAAGACAGATGGCATTTCTTTTCCTTGGACAGGAATGTTGAATGTTCCTCCAGGCCGTTCTACCCTTTCTACTGATATTCACTGTGCTCCAGAGGATTTAGAAAAAATCTCTCCAGACCATTGGGATGACTCCCTAATGGCTCAGGTAACCATGGTTCTCCCTTTTTGTGATATGGCCAGGGGCAATTACCACAAACTTCCTCACAGACTGGATCTACTCACATAAGAACAGGGATGTCTGATACACCTTGACCCCGACCAACTTCAATTAACTACCTGGATGATAGGGATTTTATTCCCTTTAGGCACGCATTTATTGAGGATGTTCAGCAAGTACTTACAGAGGAAAGAAAGCCTGCTACTAGAAAATCATATATTAGTAAATGCAAAAGGTTTTCTAGTTGGTGCCAGTAACATAACTAGCACTCATTCAGGACTAGTTGTTTTCTGGTTTTGCAATATTTGTGTAAGTTGCTATCCGATGGCCTTTCTTAGACCTCTATTAAGGTTCATTTGTTAGCTATTTCAGTATGTCTCACCATGAATCCTCTTCTTTCAATGCATTCTTTTGACGAAATGTTTTTGAAATGGGTTTTGCATAAGAGGCCACCAAGAAAAAACAGTGGCACCTCTTTGAGATCTTAATTTTATGTTAGAGAACCTAACACTTGCTCTCTTTAAACTAGCTAACCTGGCTGATTTGAGTTTCTTAACATGGATAACAGTTTTATTAATTGCTCCAACCTCTGAAAGAAGAATATCTGAGTTGTAAGCTTTTAGGGTGAATTAACCCTATCTCATTCTCTTCAGTGACAGGGTTTCTTTGAGAACTAATCCTTCTTTTTTATGCCTAAAGTGGTGTCACTGTTTACTTTATGCCAAATTATCCATCTCTCTGTTTTTTTTCCTGAACCTAAAAATGAGGAAGAAAGGATACTCCATACCTTGGATGTCTAATGACAACTCAGCTACTGTCTTGACAGAACTAAATCTTCCAGATCTTTGGATCAGTTCTTCATTTCTTGGGCAGGTAAGAAGATGAGTAACTTGTGTCAAACCAGACTATTTCCGAATGTTTGTCTAAGGCTATTACCTTTTGTTATACTCATCACAACAAAACTATTCCAGGCAGGATAAAGGCCCACTCTACCATGTCCTTGGCTTCATCTGTGGCTTTTTGTAAAGGGTTAGAGTCTAAAAGTAAACTAGCAGCAGCAACTTTGTCCTCTGTACATGCATTTACACAGTACTATAAGGATGATTCCTTTTCTAGGTCTAGATCAAAGACCATTCTGCATGGACTCCTGGACTCTTCTCCTTCCATCTGCCAAATATAGTAATCTAGGGTAATTTACCCATCTAGTGAAGGCTACTCCAGCAGTAATCAATATTATGAACACAGTACAGTAGTGTAAGTAAACTTACAATAACAGCAAATGTTTGAATGATCACTGTTGCAGTAGCCACTCCCTCCCTTCATCCCCCATGTTTTTTGGTATGTTGTTTATGCTAGGGTATGAATATTTATTTTTTGTTTTTCCTAGTATTCTCCTTTCAGAGTTCAGCTTCCCTCTTTCTGTTGGTATGAAAGCTGTGAAGGGCTTGGCGCTCATCTCCCGTTTTAGTTAGCTCAGCTCTAGCTGACTGATGGTTTGGGTGTGTGGAAGTTGCCTTGAAGCACTGGAAGGTGTCCAGCTGTTATATCCTATGCAGGATATAACCCCTATAGCTATGAGTACTGCAACAGTGACCATTCAAACACCTACTGTTATGGTAACATTACTTACACAACTGTACTTTGTCAAAGATCAAAAGATATTATTCGGAGATGTACTAATACAATAACAGTATAAGATACATCCGCTCTGAAAAATCTGATTTATCACATTAGGTAGTGTGCAAATCCTAATTTTTTGTTTAACCTTTGTTTTGATCTTGATTTACTTAACTGTAATAATTCAGTATTTATGGTTATGTGAATCATATAAATAAATGCAAAGTCTTTATAATTCTGAAATAATCTGTGTAATTGTCTATTTGATGTTACATTAAAATACTGTCAGGATGATGATGATGTTGTTTCTTTCGGCTTATCCCGGTTAGGGGTTGCCACAGTGGAACTCCGGTCCGCTAATGTTTGGTAGTGGATTTTTACGTGCCGAGTTACTAGCCCTGATGTACAACCTTCAACGAATGCACGCCCAAATTTTGTATGCCTCCACACAGAAGACATTCTAGCTGAGAATCGAACGGGACAATGTCTTGCTTTGAGGCGACAATGGTGATGATGATGGTGTGTGTAAATTATATACTTTACTCATACTTTTATGTACTTTCATAAACCCACTTACAACTTGCATTTTCCTTTCTTCCTTTTCTAATTTATAATTCGTTATTAGTTAATCCCATACTCATGCTTTGTAGATGTTCATTAAATGACCATTGCATCAATAGCTTTAGCTATATGGGTTGTATACTGCATAAGATATAACAGTCAACCAGGTTCCAAAGCTTAAGGGCACCTTCCATCTAAACCACTGATAGCTTAAACAGAGCTGTATACAGTCATTTGGATGCCAAGCCCTTCAACACTTTCCTCCCCCTAAGAGCACTCCTCTTGCTGGGTTTTGAGGATCAATGGCCGGATAGCATTTCTCCATTGCTGGGCAGTTAAGTTCCCTTTATGGAAATAAAAAAAAGATTTCCACATTTTATTTCATGGAGAAATGTTACTTTTCTGTGAAATACTTTATTTAATGCTAGGAATATTATGTTCATTGACTATCATGCAACATTTCAGTCAGTTAAAAGTCTGAGGTTCTACTTTCAACTTTACTCTAAAAAACTTGTTAAGAAGTGTAGTTTCATTTTTTTGTGGTGAAAACTGTAATTGAACTGTGTTTTGGGGCTGGGGTAAATGTATGTTGTGCCTTTCATTGTACTTTATGTGGAGAACACTATTCTTTTGATGCATACCTCTTTTACTGACTACTGTTGTCAGCGATACGCAGACTTCAGGCTTCATTTTCTGCTTTACTATGGAGCAACTTGCTAGTTCCTTTATTCTTCCTTCTTTCAGCCACGAAAAAACATTTCCAGATAGCCTTTGCCTCTTCAGCAGGTTATGAGGTTTGCCTCAGCCACAAATCGGTGACTGCTGTGGCCAATTCTGTGTCCTCAAACTACTCAACTTCTTCCTTGGTGGCCTGGGGGTTAGACATGTACTTTGCATCTGTAACAGTGTGCTTAGTAGCCAAGGGAGACCATTCTTGTCAGTTTCGGAGGAAGGAGCAGGGAATGCCTCTCTGCCTAGTCAGACTGTGATGCCTGTTTCCTAGGGTGATGTCCCTATCAGGATTCAGTCTGCTTCTATGGAGATTCATGTTAAAAAGAAGTAGAAAGTTAAACATGTATCTTCCTCTATCTCAATTACTTTAGATAAGAATGATTTACTGGGTTTAGTGTATGGCTTAGCTCAGGCTCCTGACCCCACTCATTCTGGTTTTACTGGTAAAAGATAAAAGAAGATTCCCAGTTATAACGAACAGGGAAATTACTTTGAGGGAACTTCTGCTTTTTTTTTCTCTCACATGACTGATTCTGATTCTGAGGAATTTTTCTTCTGATGGCCCCTTTGAATAATTTTCTTTTTCTAAAACCATATCTGGGATCAACACATTTTTTCAGTAGAAACATAACATCCCAATGCCTTTGAAAACCTATTATGATTGATTAAAGTTGGAATTTTCTCATCCCACTCCTGTTCCTCCTGTACTTCCAGTTTTGGGGGATGTTTTTATTACAGCTTGTAACATCGCTGACACCCAGCCTGCAACCCCTAAGTAAGCATATAGATTGAATAAAGTTCCTCAGTCTTACATATTCTAACCCCAGATCTGACTCTGCATCAGTTTCCTTGGCAAATCACATTGCTGCTAAACATTTGGTAAATGCTAATCCTTCACCCCCTGATAAGGATGGGAAAGCCTATGATAGATTTGTCGGGAAACGTGTATACTTCTGTCACACTTATTTTTAGAATTCTTTATTGCCAAGCTCACTTATTAAAGTTTTTGCTTGCATCATTTGAGAATATTAAGAACATTATAGCACTTTTCCCTCTTCTGAGGAAAATATTCTCTGAATGCAGTTATTGCTTCAGTGTCCCAACTCTCCAACCTATCTTTAAAGTTGCTTATGACTCAGCTGACGCCTCTTCCTGAGCAGCTGCTACTGGAGATGTTATGAGAAAGTTTGCATAGTTACATTCTCAAAATTTACTCAAAGATGATAAAGCTGAAATTTTGAATTTGCTTTGTAGAGGGAGGTTTTTTGGACCATCTGCTGCTGTGGTCCGGAAAATGTGTGATGAGAGAGGAAAACTGATTCAACTGGTGACCAAGGGCGCCCGCAGGCAGGTGCAAGGGGGTGCACTTGCACCCCCCTGGATTTTCTTAGCGCTATATACGCTACACACTTTTTTTTCCACTTACTTTGTTTTTTCCCCGCATTTTCCCCGTAGCCTGCATTGTTATTTTTCAGAAGTAGAGAACTGTTGGAGATGGCGTGGCAGGCAGTCACATGACTGACGCGAGTCTGACATCATGACAGCTCTACAAGCCTCAAACTCCCAAGTAATCGCGTTATTCGCATTCGCGTAGTTCGTTGCAACTTGATGGAAGAAGACTGCGGTGGACATCGGTGGAAAAGTCAATATTTGATGATTTCATGCTCAGGACGGAGCAATTGCAAACCATCGTGTTTCGTGTGGTGAGTGGTGGAAGGACTGGACTGGTGGTGGTATGTATGGTGTTGGTATTATTACAAGAAGAGAGAAGGTAGGTTGTTTTTTTATACTTTTGAAGGTGACTGACTGAACACTTGGCGCCTAAACTAAAGTGGCGTGGCACACTTGTGTATATATAAATTTGCTGACTGTAATCATCCATTTTCCATCAAACTATACAGACACTGTGTGTGGGAGAAATTTGCAATAGAGCATAGTGATAGTGAGTGTAGAAGGAGGGTGTAGGAGAGAGCAGAGAACAGGTAGGTGTAGATTTAGATATAATTTAGGAGGGTGGTTTAAACTATTCTTTGTGCAGTGACAGATCCAGGAATTAAGCAGATGTTGTTTTAAGGCTTATTTAAATTCATGTGTTTGAGCTAAGTTTCTGATGAACAGGGGCAATTTGTTCTAGGCTAGGGCTGGTGTGTAGCTATAGAGAGTTTGACCTATGGATTTTTTGGGCTTGTAGATTTCAAGCAGGTGTTGGTCTGAGTTTCTGAGAGTTCTAGGAGTGTGACTGTGATGAGTGGGGTGATGGAAGGGCAGGCAGAGGGTCTGTTTAGGAAGGAATGAATGAATGATAGGGAGTTGGGAAAAATATTTTGAGATATTTTGCAGAAGTAAACAGATTTATTTACTGGGTTGGTATATATTCCAGGCAGAGGGTCTGTTTAGAATTGAACGAATGATAGGGAGTTGGGAGAAGTATTTTGGGAGATATTTTGCAGAAGTAAACAGATTTACTTACTGGGTTGGTATATATGCCAGGGGATGTAAAATCGGTGTATGTTCTGGTGCAGTACCAGTAGTCTATACATTTAGGAGAGTACCAGTGGCTTTAAGTGAGAGAGGAGAGCAACAGCTTAAATTCATGGATATGCCGGATGCAACTGTTAAACATCCATGGCCTAATGTATGGGTTAACAGTATGGTTACAGTTTTGAAGCAAGACCAGCTTAGAAGTTGCATAGGCCCTGAAGATCTTAAGAGAGTGATTTAGGAAGACCACTCCCCATTGCTGACAGAGGTTGAGTCAACAATGCCCAGTGCTAAATGATTTTCTTTACTGAATGCTAATCAGAGTTTGTGGCAAATTAAACGTGATAAAGCAAGCTTGAATCTTTGTAAGTTCAGTATGTAACTGGGAAGGTAGAGATTTATCAGATGAGCCTTTGATATGGTGGTATGGAGTGCAAAAAAAAAAAAAAACATGAGCAGAGCTTGAGGTTGGTCCAGTTGCTCACCAAACAGGAATAAATGCCAAATTTACATGACCAATTTCAATACATGGGTCACTTTCCTGTATCAAGGCATGCAGCCAAATAAGGAGAAAAGTAAGAATTGCTGTACTTATGCAAACGCTGGAGGATAGACAAACCTTCAGGAGATTTTTAGGAATGATACAGTCTTTGTCTAAGTTCAAACATAACATGCTAGAGGTAACTATGGCTTTATGCCTTTAAACAAACTTCTAGAACATATGACAATAGACTAATATCCGAACAGGAAACCTCTATGAGTTACTGAAAAGCTTGTGAATAATGCACCAACTCTAAAGTTCCTCATAAAATCTGTGGTTTCTGCGTGTCCTTGTTGCCTCACAGCTACATGTTCTCTGGTTTGATTCTTGGCTGTCTGGAGTGTTTCTCCCTGGACCTCTGCTAAAAATTTGCTTTTTCCAAGTCAGACTTTCCTGGTTAACAAATGTTAAAAATGGACACTCATTTCAATGTCAGACTACATATTCTTCAGAAAGTGCATGGTAACAAAAGCTTTTATTTTAGCAATTTTCTTCTAAGTGTACAAGATGGATATTTGAAATGTATCCCTGTCTTTGGGACTGTATTCCCCCCATTATTGGCTTCATCCAGGTTTTGTGCTAAGGTTGAGAGCTATGGTAAGAACTGAATTCACTGAATATGTTTGGGGGCTGTATTTACCCAGTATTGGCTTTATTCAAGTATTTATTGGCTTCATCCAGGTTTTGTGCTAAGGTTGAGAGCTATAGTAAGAACTGAATTCACTGAATATGTTTGGGGGCTATATTCCCCCATTACTGGCTTTGTCTGGGTGTTTTGCTAAGAGGTTGAGAGCTATGGTGAGAACTGAATTCACTGAATGTTTGGGGTTGTATTCACCCATTATTGGCTTTGTTCAGGTATTTTGTGCTAAGAGGTTGACAGCTGTGCTATGGTGAGAACTGAATTCACTAAATGATAGCCATTTAAGTTTCAGTCTTCCTCTTTCACAAAACAGCTGATTTGGCGTAGTGGTATGTTGCTCTGACTGTTTTGCATGGGGTCCCCTGGGTTCAAGACGTGGCAGTGAAATGTATGGTGGTAATGCAGCATTTTATTCTAGCAACTTTCCAACATTATACAAGCAATGTTTAAAATGTGTCCCTGTTTCTTGGCCTTTTGTCCCCCCCCACCAATAAATTTTGGCTTTTTCCAGATTTCTTGTGCTGCAACGTTCAGAGATACAGCTGAGTGTCGAGTAGATTTTACAAGGAGCTGAGAGCTGCAGGGGAGCAAAAGTTTAGTGCTGCTTATGTTTAGTCTGCTCGCACTGTTAATAGCACCACAGGATAGTGTACTTGCTTTTGATGCTGAAGGCTGTGGGTTCTACTCCTGCAGTAGGTAGATGCATTGCTGATACTGTACTGTGTTGTAAAGGTGGATGCTGCAGTTCTTTTGGCAAAGATACCTAGTAACTATGAACCTGTTATCAGTTTGCTAGCCATTCCCTATTGCGTATTACTAGCTTATCATTTTTTATTGCATGCAACAAAGGCAATTTATTCTTCCAAGGGTAACAGGCACTTTATTTGTAGATTAAACAATGACATATAAAGTGTTTGCTAGCAGCAACCTCTTTATTAGTTACAAATTTCTTTAATGTGGATTTTACTACAGAGATTGTGCATATCTTTTACTGATACTGGTGGACTATAGAAGGTTGAGTAGACTTTATGATGGAAATGTTCTGAATTGGGCAGTTTTGTCATTGGTGTATGCATTTTGTTTCATTGTTTACTGGAAAAATGTTCAAACACATTTAAAATGCCCTCTAACAACTGTACTGTATTGTACAAGGAATATAATGTAATACAGTCAGGAAGGTGTATCAAAGAGCATGTGCATGTTATGTTCGAGGGGCCTATGATCTTGAAGACAGCCCAGAGTAATGTATTTTCTTTGAATGTGGGTTTCAATGCTGTTTCAATGCATGTGAGTTTCGAGGGCAGAGAAGTTTTAATTTTAGTCTATTTTCATTGTGAGACTGCATTGCTTTGTTTAACAGATATGTATTAGGGTTTGTGCTGTAAAATGCAAAATAAAACTTTCAAATGAAATCCTAAATCATCGCAGAAGTAAAGCAGTATGCACATTAGTGTTTATGGTAAATGGGGCAAAATAACCAAGGAATGGGACATTGGAATGGCTGCAGGAGTCTCCATTTGACCATGATTTTGTAAGGGGTAGAACTCAGACAGCCCGGTTGAACTATACCTCTCAGTTGTCCATATCTTTGCAGAATGAATAGATATTTGCTTCTTATTTTTGGTTTGTTCCTCATAAAATTTGTGGTTTTCTAGCAAATCATTTAGGAATTAAGTCACTAAATGACAGACATTGAGTTTCAGACGTCATAACCTTCAGAAAAATGCATGCTAATGTAAGACTGTCTTAAGTTTATACAAGAGCAATTTTTAGTAGTGTTTGTATGTTCCACCCAATATATTTGGGCCTTGTCCAGATTTCCTGCATTAAGAGGTTGAGAGGTACATGCAAATCACTTTGTAGATTAGGAATATCCAAACCTCTCATTTGTCCCTAATTTTGGCTCAAAATGTTGCTCTCCCCTAATAATCCCTCATCCAAAATGGCAGTTTTGGAAGAAAATGTGGAGGGTTTACAATTATATATAACTGTAGTGATCAGAGTTATAGATTACTTTTATTTCAGAAATGCATGTAGATGCTCTTATTTTGTTAGCTGCTCAAGTTAACAATGTTAATATTAAAAGGTGTCCCTTTTGACAGGTATTTTGCATCACATTTGGTCTGTTTTTCATAAAATTGTGGTTTTCTGGAAAATTAGTGGAAAGTCATTAAAGATTGAGTTTCAGATTTTATACCCTTCAGAAAATTGCACTAAAGCAAGATCTACTACTGTTCTATTATCTAAGTTAATAAGAGCAATATTTAAAAATTGGCCTTATTTTTGGGCCTGTGTCCCACTTCTAGTTCTATGTATGGCTTTTGTCAAGATTTCTTGCTCTGAAGTTGAGGTATGAGTGTCAGAGCCATCACTGTCAGCCAGAGACATTTCAAATTATGACATACTTATTGCACCCCCCCCATTGTAGTGGCTCTGGATGTGTCCAAGGAAGGCAAGGAGCAGTTATGCAGTGTAAGTGTGCAGAGTATTCCCCATCCAAGGTAGATCACAAATACGACCGTGGCTTTTCATCTGTCCTTGATTTTGCAGAATGTTCTGGTTTTCGATCAGATTTTTATACTGTTGATTTATGCTTCTTATTATTCAGGAACTGTATGCTGTCACAGTGCCTTGTTGCGCTGTTTTAAGTAGCCATGGTTTAATGAACATCAGGTAAGCTTGTCGGAGATTGTAAGATGCAAGTAAGCTTTAGTAAGCATATTGTTAAAAAATTACCAGCATTGAAAGCCTTTTCGTTGTTGCCATGCAGAGAATATTTACATAACTAGATAATGTATAAGCCTTGGGTATCGAAATGCATATGACAGTATTTGTAATAAAAGGACAGGATTACAGTATTTTCAGAAGCTCATTACGTTTTATTGGAGACCAGTGTCTTATAGCAGTGTCTGTGTGTTAGTACACTTTTGTAGTTGGGTGGCTTTAATGGTATATGGTAAATAAGCATTGCTACCTTACTTAAAAGCCAAGCCCTGCAACAACTAGGTAAGCTCCACACTGAAGTCAAAACACAATAGCTCTGGTGGGTAAATGTACTCTGTAGTAATCAAAAAAGGCAAATGTTTGAAATAGCTACAGCTTATGTGCAAACACAATAGGTAGTGATGAAACAATGCTCTGCTAAAAATGCTTTAATGCTCCACATTGCTGAGCTGCAGATCAGTTATCACTGGCTACCAGGATTTCACCCACTTCAGATCAAGCACGGTGCCGTTCAGTGCAACCTTCCCAGAACTAATTCGTCTGACCAGAATTATTTTGTTTGTGTGTATAAGAGGGAGGTAGCATACCCCTCAGCTGTCCAGGTTTTTGCAGAATGTCCAGATTTTTGCCCCATATTCCTCCTAAAAAGGATTGAAGTTGCTAAATAATGAGACATTTCAGTTTTAGATGTCATATCATTAGATGTCATATCATTTAGAAAAATGCATACTAACACAAATCCTGTTACTCTTGCAATTTTCTAAGTTGAGAGCCATATTTATAATCTGCCCTATTTATTTTAGGTTTTGTCCAGATTTCTTGCACTAAGGTTGAGGCCTTGAGGGTTGTGGTATGTTTGTGTGAGAGAGAAAGCAAAATGCTCAAGTTAGAGTTAGCAGGTGGAATTAAGTGCATTTTCAAGGAACTGAGTTTTAAGGAAGCTAAGTTTACTGCTGCTCATGCAAAGTCTATTTATAATGTGCAACTGTTTTGTTTAGCAAATGGTATCTCTATTGTGGTATAAAGTTTTAAAGCTATGTTAGTAGCACCACAAGTAGAATACTTGCATCTTAATGGAGAGGCATGAGGTTCTATTCCTACAGCATGTACATCTGTATGCTGCAGTCCTGAGGATGTCCTCCTTTGGATGAGATGCCTAATAACTATGAACCTTTTCAGCTTGCCATCCATTTTCTATTGCAATATACCAGCTTACCATTTTTTAATTTAACATAGGCAATTTATACTTTGACAGAAGCAGGCACTGAATTTGTAGATGAAACACTGAAATATACAGTTTTCTAGCAACAACATCTTCATTAGTTTCAGATATCTTTAATGTGGAATTATTCAGATTACTTTTACTTCGGCAGAGACACTCAAGTGTTGCTGTATAATACAAGGGATATAATTCAATTATATATTATAATTAATACAATCTGGTAAATCAAATCTTTTGCATGGCCCTAACAGTGTGCAAGGAGCCTATTGCTTGAAAACAGTTCAAAGGTAAATAACCTGCCACTGGCCAGATGCTTTTTCTTTGAATGTGGGTTTCAATGCAGTTTCATTGAATGTGAGATTCAAAAGTAGAGAAGCTTTAATGCCAAGTCTGTTTTCATTGTAAGACTATTGCTTTTTTAGGTTTAGTAAATGTCTCAGTGTTTGGGCTATAATGTTTGAAATAAAAGTTGTAATTTAAATCCAACTGCCTGTAATCATTGTAGAACTAAAGCATAAAACAGTATGCACACAGAGATTTGAACAGTGTCTACGGCAAATGGGGAGAAATAGCCAAGTAATGGGACACTGGAATGGCTGTGTGGGCGGGGCTTGGGGTGGACATGGGCGGGGCTATGTTGGCAGTGGGGGGAGAGCTATGTGGGTGGGGCTCTGGGTTTGCACCCCCCTGCAAAAAATCCTGCGGGCTCCCTTGCTGGTGACTCAGGTTTTTCAGCCTTCCTTATATTAGTTTGTCAAATGTTTCACACCTACCTCAGCACCTTTTTATAAAAAGCTAAACAAGCAGACCAAGCATATATCCGGCAAGAAGACATTCAAAGCACAATGGCAAGGAGACTCCAAAAAGAAGGGGAAAGCCTCACAGAAAACACAATAAGAACACAACACACTTATTAGAGTATACATTTATTTTTACACATCTGGTACCTCAGCATTTCACCTTCATAGGATAAATTAACAAACCATCCCAACATGGAAATCACCAATATCACGTAACAGTTTCTTCTTCTTTCTAGCCATTGTTTCACTCTCAACTTTATCAACTCTGGCTTTTAGACATATTAACAGAAAAATTAATCACACAATAACTTTTTCTGCAAGCTGGAGATATCGCTTTGTAGTTTCTCCTACAAATGATTTTTCCTTTTAATCAAAATACGAATCCACACCAAAGAACATTCCAGGCAAACCTATTTCCACTCTTCCAAAAGGTCATGTTCATTTTCCCACGCTAGAAGCTGGTTAACCCGAAAACCCCTTGGCATGATACCCAAGCTTAAATAATGTTCCAACAGCTTGGTATCATAAAACAGATTTACCTCTTTGACCATCATCCTTTTAAGCTGCACAAATTGTACCCTAAGCTTCTTTCTCGGTTTCTGTAAACCATGGATCCCAGTTAACAAGCCTGGCTTCTCGAGCCTTCACCAAATCAGCAAAAAACATATCATTCGACTCCACTGGATTACGAAACACTACTGGCAAAGCATCAGCTTGATCCGGCATACTATCCAACAGTATAAAATAATCTAACGAATAAACACAATAACAACACAATGCACTTACTAGAACGTAAATTTATTTTAACACATCTGGTACCTCAGCATTTTGCCTTCACAGGATAAATTACAAACCAAAAAAACAACTCCATTTAAACTTGATGCCCCCTGCTGATTGGCTGGAAAATTACATAATTAAATACATTTAATTACATGTGTGTATTGCAAATATTTTCATCTTCCTTATAAACACATAACTAATTTTCTCATTATACACTAATAAATACACAACAAATATATAAGAAATATGCATTTCAGATACAAATTTAAAAAAATATTCTCCAATATAATTTTACATTTATCAATTAATTTAAATAACAATCAAATATTCAAATTAACTTCAAGATTCAGACCCTTTGGAAATAATGTCCTAAAACTGAGAATCATTTTTCTTTTCCAAATTCATATGAAAATGAAGGAACATGCAACTTTTGATATCCAGTTCAAAAAAGTCCCTCACCATTATCAACATCATTTTCATTCTCACCAGTAACACATGAAAACTGATTTTCATACACAGACAATTCCATCAAGGATCATCACTATTAACATCAAACACCTCATGTGTACGAGAACCCACCCCCACATCACCCTTATTAAAAAAATATTTTCAAGTGCAGTTTTCTACAGAATCGTTTCATGTCAATAATTACACCAGCCAAAGTAGGTATGGTAGTGGGGACGAACTTCATACCCCTATGCAACATTTTTAAACCTTCAATGGAAATATTTAAGTCAGATAAATTAATTATCTGTAAAGTTTGTACATGAAAATCCACAATACTTTTGTTATATGATTCAATATTTACATCATTATTAGACACAATGGAAACATTGCGAACACTGGAAATGACATTTTCTTAAGAGACACAAGTCACCAAGTCTTTTTGTTGTAATCTCTGGTGCAATTCTTTCTGCCTCTTCACTTTCCCGGGGAAAATTTCACCTTCTGCTTCTGTTCCAAATGCTGCAATAGCTTACTACCATCATCCGATCTAATATTTTCAAAAGATATATATTTTTTTTAGAAAATGTTTCAAAAGATGACACTGACGATTCTTTCATGGCAGAACTGCATTCAATCGGCTGCTTAAACTTGGCCCTACCCCTCTTGGGTTTCTGTTGCCAAGCATAAACCGTCCCAACACAGAAATCACCAATATCACATAACAGTTTCTTCTTCTTTCAAGCGATTGTTTCTCGCTCAGCTTTATCAACTCTGTCTTTTATCTCAGACATATTAGAAGAAAAATTAATCTCTGTTGACTCACACAATAACTTTTTCTGCAAGTCGATGATATCGCTTTGTAGTTTTCCCTGCAAACGATTGTTCCTTTTACTCAAAATACGAATCCACCCCAAAGAACATTCCGGGCAAACCTGTTTCCACTGTTCCAGAAGGTCATGTTCATTTTCAGCAACGTCTCAAGCTGGAAGCCAGTGCTGCGGTAGAGTTGTCACCTCACAGTAAGACGTTGTCCTGTTCGATTCTCAGCTAGAGCGTCTTCTGTGTGGAGACATGCGTGAATGGGCGTACCTTCGTTGAAGGTTGTGTGTCAGAGCTGGCAACTCGGCACGTAAAAATCTACTGCCAATCATTAGCGGACCGGAGTTCCGCTGTGGCGACCCCTAACTGGGGAAAAGCCGAAAGACACAACAACAACAGCTCAAGCTGGAAGCCGGTCAACCTGCAAACTCGTTGGCATGATACCCAAGCAGAAATAACATTCCAGCAGCTTGGTATCATAAAATAGGTTGACTTCTTTGACCATCATCCTTTCATGCTGCACAAATTGTACCCTAAACTCTGTCATGGTTCCATAAATCACGGATCCCAGTTAACAAGCCTGGCTTCTTGAGCCTTCACCAAATCAGCAAAAAGCATATCATTCAACTCCACTAAGGTACAAAACACTCCTGGCAAAGCATCAGTTTGATCCAATGATATACTAACCAACAATGTAAAATAAACTAACAAATAAACACAATAAGAGCATGATGCACTTACTAGAGTGTAAATTTATTTTAACACATCCGGTACCTCTGCATTTTGCCTTCATAGGATAAATTACAAACCAAAAAAAAAACAATTCCATTTAATCTTGATGGCCCCTGCAGATTGGCTGGAAAATTACATTTATTTACTTATTTTTATTTTACATTTGTTAACCGGGGGGTGTCTGACTGAGCTGAAAAGGCCCTTTTTCAACAGAGGCCCGGAGAGAAAAGCTCCCCATAGAAAAATTACAGATATATTTAGATATTTAGACATGATCAGTATACACACAAATTACAATAGACGTGTTTTTACAGTGGTATGCAGCACATCAACAGTTACAGTGAAGAGAACAAACAAACAAAAATAATTTAAATATAAAGGTAATTAATAGATTTGTGGTGTACAGCTGAAATTTGGAGCATAGGTAGAATACATACATAGTACACAGGTACAGTACATACATTGTAGATTAGCAAGTGTTTGTGAGTAAGAGTGAAAACTATTATCAAGTACTCTAGATTTAGTATGTGTACCATATCCGCTTTCACTAGCCTGGGGAGCAGTCATGGCACTGCCAACTTTGCCTGAGATTTTGCCTAATGAGGTTTTTAAAGGAGGCTTTGGATGATGTGTTTTGTATGCTAGTGGGGACAGAGTGCCATTTTTTAGCCACTGAACTACTATATAGTGCATCTTCAAAGCTATTGTAGCTGTTGGTGACTTCTAGTAGTAGTTTGCTTGATGATCTAAGAGGCCTTTTGGCTGAGTGATGTTGTACTAGGTTTTTGAGGGCAGGACACTTATTGGGGAGGTAATCAATTGAATGACAGAGGCAGAGCTGATTGTAGGTAAGGAGGTTGGGCAGTTCAAGCCAGTGGAGCTGTCCCAAAGCAGTACAGTGATGAGTTCTATATGAGCAATTTGCAGCAAAGAGAGCAATTCTGTTATAGCAAGCTTCCATTTTGCTTAGTTCAGTTTTGTTGAGATTAGTCAGAATGGGAGATGCATAGAGTAAGGTGGATAGAAGCTGGGAGCGAGCAATGGCTGACCTTGTGTTGTTGGTAAAAAATGGTTTGATACAGTAGAGTGATCCCAGTTTGGCATGTACTTTTTTAATAGTTAAGTTGAGATGACTATCAAATTTTAGGTGGGAGTCTATGGTTATTCCCAATAGCTTAGCCTGTGCCACTGGAGCGATTGGAGTAGCATTTGTGGAGTAGATAATGAATTGACTGTTATCAGTGTTTTTGTTAGAACTGGTTATAATCATAAGCTGAGTTTTCTTTGGATTGAGGATAAGTTGGGCTTTGGTAATGTAGTTTTTAACATCAGAGAATGCTAGTTGAGTTGTTTTCAGGAGGGTGGGAATGTTTTGTGCAGCACAGATTAAGGTGGTATCATCTGCATACTGTATGATAGATGCATGCTGTGTGGAGGTCATTTGTGAAGACTGTGAGTAGTAGTGATCCTAAGATAGAACCCTGTGGGACTCCTATAGTTGTGGGCAGCTGAGGAGAGAGAGAATTTTCCCATTTCACAGCTTGGTACCTGTCAGTTAAGTAGCTTTGGAACCAGGTAAGAGTGGAATTTGATAGGTGATATTGGTTTAGTTTGTTTAGCAGGATTTGGTGCAAGACTGTGTCAAATGCTTTGTACATATCCAAAAAAAGAGAAGACACCTGCATGCCTTCATTTTTGAGACTGTTTACTGTGTCTGTGAAGCAGAGGAGGGCTGTAGTAGTACTATGCGCAGGTCTGAAACCATGCTGAGTACGTGACAGGATATTGCTGTCTAGGAGATATTTTAGCACCTGGGTATGGATGCATTTTTCTAGGATTTTGGCCAGGGAGGAGAGTAAAGCAATGGGTCTGTAGTTATTAAGTTCAGTGGAGGTCCTGCCTTTATGTATGGGTGAAACATAGAATATTTTCCAGAGTTTGGGCACATAGTTTTCAACAATTGATCTGTTTATGAGAGTGGAGATTGGGATAGCAATAGCATCTGCTGTGAGTTTCAAGAAATAGCTGGGGAGTAGGATGGCTGCTGTTGATGAGGTTTTTAGTTTGGAGAGCATGCTTTTCATTAAAGAGGTGGAAACTGTTTTGAAGGTAAAGCTTGTATTAGTGTTATTTGTGTTGGGGGAATAGTAAGGTAGAAACTGTCCTGTGATACTAAGGATAGAATTGAGTTCACAAAGTGGGAGTTGAATTGTGTTTCGATGGGAACTTTAGTGTCAGGGGTGGTTGGTTTGGGGGTAGCCTTTTGGGTGGATTTTAGTAGCTGGTTTACATTTTTCCAAACTTTTTAGGAGTTGTGTTGGTATTTAGTTTGTAATGTCATGTAGTAGGATTTTTAGTCCAGCCTAATGCATTTTTTTGCATGGTTGCGCCAGTTCTTTGTACTTAGTTAGGCTTTGTGTTTCTTTGTTTTTTTGATAGTAAAGCCAGGCAGTGTCTCTGGACTTGAAGATTTGTTTGGTTTCTTTACTGAGCCAGGGGTTTGTAGAGGTTCTAACCTTGATTTTGCGCAATGGAGTGACAGTGTCTAGGTGTTGTAGAAATGTTTTGTTGAAATATGCTACAGCCTGATCAAGTGGGAGGGTTTTTAGGGGGGTCCAGTCACAGTTACAGAGTAAAGTATTGAGGACCTCAAGAGAGAATTTTTGTGTGTTTCTAGTGGATTTATAGTTAGTGGTTTTACATATGCTTGTTCTACTACGTATAAGGTATATTATGTTGTGGTCACTTAAGCTGTCTGGGAGACTGCCTGTGTGGGGGGTATAATGCAAGGTTGTTAGTTATGACCCAGTCAAGGATGGATTCCCTTTTAGATTTTTTATCACATCTAGTTGGAATTTGGACTAGCTGCTGTTAGCCATGGAGATTTATTAGATTACTTGGTGGTTCTGATATACAGGTGAACCAATCTAGTTTGAAATCCGCCAGAATAAGGGTTTCTTGTGAGTATGTGGAAGAACACCAGGATAAGAAGTCTTCAAGGCTAGCAGGTGTATTACTAGGAGGAATATAGATCACAATTGTGGTGATGACCTTTTTAGGGTGAAGTTGAAGTTGTGAGATAAGTATGTCCCAATTATTGGGGGAGGGGTAGGAGTTTGGTAATTGATGTACAGTTTAGTTGGACTTATACAATAAGGCAGTTCCACCCCCTTTACGAAGTCTTGTCTAATGATATTTTAGCTGGTAGGGAGAACTTCTGAGTTAGCTATGTTTTTATTTAGCCAGGTTTCTGTTAAAGCAACTATGTCTGGTGAGTAGTGTGCTATTGTGGCCTGGAATTCAGGTATTGTATTTTTGATACTTCTAATATTAATATTTAGCATTAAAAGATGGTTGGTTTTGCTGCTGTTGTTGATTTGCCCAGGGTTGAAGATAGTGGGGGTGTTATGTTCTGACATTTCTGTTGGACAGGATGGATTTGGGCCTGGGTTGGGGTGGATATCCCCACTTATGGTGAGCCTGGTGTTAAAATGGTGATACAGATGTTGGAGTTTGGTGATGAGTGTGAGAAAATATTGTATTTTTTTAGAGTAGAAATGAGAGCATATGTGTTAAGTTCTGAATTGGTCTGTTATGTAGTTCTTGAACAATTGTGGGCAGATATTATTATAATATGCGGTGTCTGTATATGAGGGTACATAATGTAGCGTTGTGCTACTAAGTTTAGGGATATTGCTAGAGTGATAACTTGTGGAGTTATAAAGAATTATGAGAAGACAGACTAGACTTAGTTGTGTGATAGTCATGATTATAACATTAAAGTGGTTCTAGGTGGAGGTATGGATAGGAATTATAGGGTTGCACTATATGTGGATGGGTAAGTAGTGTGGGGTGATGTAAATAATGCCTAGTGGGAATGAGATTGGTTGGGAGTATTTTGTGGTGGAGCAAGTTGGTGTGGTGCAGTGTGATCTGACTTGAGGAGCTGTGATTGGTGGAGGTGATGTGAGGTTGAGCTGTGGGTGTGGCTGTGATTACTATAAATGTGGAGGTAGTGGGGGCGGGAGGAAATTGGGAGCAGGGTAGGGGAGCGGAGAGAGCCCAAGCGTTAGCAAGGGTGAACTGAGCGGGGCAGAGCCAAACAAGACAAGAGTAAAAAAGTAAGTGTTACTTTACAAATCTGAACACTTTAAACAAATTCCTGAGGTCTAATGGCTTACCAGCAAGCAGAATTCAATTGCTGAAGAGCACTTGTGTCCTGGTGGGAGACTAGAAATTTAAAGATGGCTTCATGCTCAGCAGGATTCTAATATAGACTTGGTATTTGGGGAGGGGGATAGCACAAGGGGTGTAAACCAGGTGGAATACAAAGAAACCAGCAAAACTAGAGAGGCAATCAGAGGAAATCTATCAGAGAAGGCCTTAGAGGGGGTAAGTAATAATTCAAACTCTACCTGTAAAGTGAAGGAGAGAAGAGACAGCAAAGTTTATTAAGGTTGGGAGTGTGTCTTCATATTGACTTGCTTATTAGTAGCCAGTTTGTGCACAGATTAGAGTAGGAAGTTACATTAGCAATGAAGGGGAATGTATAGAGATGCAAATAAACAAGTGGGCCTCAAGTGATACAAACTAAGGCAGAAAGCACTGAGAGGGCTGCTTGATGGTTAATTTAATCACCAGGATCTGAATTAAATGTATACTGTCTACTCGACAGTTAGGATTACTGCACTAGCTTGGGGGGGGGAGGACAAAAGGCTACAACAGTCAGTTGTATTAGCACGCTGAGAACTACTAAGAAATACTGCTAATGTTATGGCTTCACTCTCATAAAACATACAAGTAGAATGCCTGGGTGGACTGACTCTGCTCTTGAGGCTCAAAATGTATATCCTTGTTTAGTTTTGCAGTACTGATTCCTTCTTATAATTAATTTATTTTCATAATTTATCATCATTAAATACATTTAATTACATTTGCGTATTGCAAATATTTTCATCTTCCTTATAAATACTTAACTAATTTTCTCATTATACACTAATAAATATGCATTTCAGACAGAAATTTAAAAATATTCTCCAATATTATTTTACATTCATGCGGTAGCGTTGTTGCCTCACAGTTAGTCGTTGCCCATTCAATCCTCAGTTAGAGCGTCTTCTGTGTGGCGACATGCGTGAACGGGCGTTCCTTCGTGGAAGATTGTGCATTAGGCCCAGCAAGCCAGCATGTAAAACTCTACTGCCAATAATTAGCGGACCGGAGTTCCGCTGTGGCGACCCCTAACCGGGAAAAGCCGAAAGACACAAACAAAATATTCAAATTAACTTCAAGATTCAGACCCTTTGGAAATAATGTCCTAAAACTGAGAATCATTTTACTTTTCCAAATTCAACAACTTCATAACAAAATCACCCCCCTCTTACCATACAGGGGTTGACCCAGAATACAAAAAACCCCACAAAGTTTAATCAGAACCACCGTGAACAGTGTGAAAATGTTCTGCAACAGGACTACTCATACTAGCAATATGGATATCGCCCAAGTGTTCTAAAATTCTAACCTTCACCTTTCTTTTGGTCTGACCAATCTACCTACCCACCTACTTCCTGTAAAACTAGGAGTACCCCAAGGATCAATCCCAGGACCCCTACTTTTCACTATATTTACAAATAATCTTCACAAAACCACCCATCTAGCAAACCTGGTTCAATACGCTGATGACTCCACCTTAATCTGTTCTGCCCCACCCTCCAAAAACTTCAAGTCAAGACCCAAGAATCCTTTACATCCATCGAAACCTGGCTTACAAATTCCCAGCTAATACTAAATCCTAAAAAGACCCAACTTATGCTCTTTCATCCTTCCAAAGCAGCAGCACCTACTCCCCATTCTCTATTTCTGCATTAGATAATACCCCTATCCCCCCGTCACACAAACCAAATTACTAGGGGTCATTATTGACAATAATATGACATTTGACAAACACATAGCTCATACAATAACCAAAATCAACAAAAAACTAGGTACTCTTTACAGATGTAAAAACTTCCTAACCAGCAGTTGTAAAGTTACCCTAGCTCATACACATCTTCTCTCTACCTTACTGTATGATTCTCCTGTCCTAATTAATCTAAACCAGAGCAATTTAAACAAGCTATCAGTATGCTCCAACAAAATAACAAAATTCGCCACAAACTCTTCCTACCGCACCCACCACTGTCAGGCCCTAAAACTGCTTTCCTGGCTGGAGCTCCTTAACACCTTAGCTCTAAACAACTTCTTCTAGCTCACCAAATATTGTACCAACCTGACAAAACTCCACCCTTACAAGACCTGATCATCCTCTACTCCAACAACCGCGAACTTAGATCCATTAACAAGGCACTAATCGCAATCTTCAAAAGCCGTTACAGCTCTGGTGACTCCCTGTATTCTAGCAACATTGCCAAGACTTGGCACTCCCTACCACTACAAATCAGGTTACAACCTAACAAAACTGTCTTCAAAAAACAGCTTATTTCCCACCTAAACAGCGTGTGGACATGCAACTGCCTAGCACCTGGCTGACATATTTTAACTCCTTTCCCCTACCCACTGTCTAACCTCCTCTTTAAAACTCCCACAGATGCACTATATATTACCACACATTACTTGTAACTGCCTAGCACCTGGCTGACATATTCTAACTCCTTTCCCCTACCCACTATCCAACTTCCTCTTTAAAACTCCCACAGATGCACTATATATTATCACACGTTACTTGTAACTGCCTAGCACCTGGCTGACATATTCTACCTCTTTTCCCCTACCCACTATCCAACCTCCTCTTTAAAACTCCCACAGATGCACTATATATTACCACACATTACTTGTAACTGCCTAGCACCTAGCTGACATATTCTAACTCCTTTCCCCTACCCACTATCCAACTTCTTTAAAACTCCCACAGATGCACTATATATTATCACACGTTACTTGTAACTGCGTAGCACCTGGCTGACATATTCTAACTCCTTTCCCCTACCCACTATCCGACTTCTTTAAAACTCCCACAGATGCACTATATATTACCACACGTTACTTACCAACTCACTGCCACCTACTCCCCACTGTCTCATCTATACCCACTAACTCTCCCCTGGACTAAGTTGAAAAGCTTTCCCTTAAAATGTCAATGCACCTCATATGAACTTGTCTATATTCTCTTCCTTTTTTAGTTTTCCTTTCTTGTCTTATCTTCAGTACATATTCAAGATTATCTGTACTAAACATACTGTATGAATAACCATCATATGTTACTACCAGCTATACTTTTAATTGCATGTCTAAATCTCTATGATTATGTAAATATCTTATGCAATCATATGTTATTATCTGCTATATTTTTATAAGTGAATGTGAAAACCACAATGCTCATGTAAATGTCTTATGTATAGTATGTTAGCAATTGTTCTGGAGCTTTTCTCTCGGGGCCTCCACTGAAAACGAACAGCTCTGTCCAGTTGGACCTCCCTGGTAAACAAATGTAAAATAAATAAATAATTAATAAATCTAATATTCTCACAACCACACCCGAAAAATATACACTACCCTACAGGAATTACAATTTGTTGAAATTGTTGAATTTGGAAAGTAAAATTATTCTCAATTTTATTTAGGACATTTTTTTAAAGGGTCTGAATTTTTGGAAAAAATGTTTTGTTTGACCCTGACAAGGGGAGGCCAAGGGAGATGGTGACTTCAAAAGTGATTGCTTTATAATTGGATCTTACCAAGGAGGATGACAGTGTAGGGGTGCTACAGTGGCTACTCATGTTGGTTAGGACCAGGTCCAGGATATTTTCACCTTTTTTAAGTATTGACGAAGTTAAGGAATCTCTGGGCGATCATGTTATGTACAGGTTAGTTAGGTGGTGACTTTATTGTTATTATCTATAAATGTGTTTAAATGGGGATGTTGTAAGTATTCAAAGTAGAATGCACTTACGCAACTGTACTTTCCTGGTATTCAGTAAGTAAACTTCCCATAACAATAGATGTTTGAATGATCACTGCTGCAGTAGTCTTTGGCATATGGGTTATATCCTACCAAGTATATAACACCTGGCCAGCTTTCAAAGCTTTAGGGCATCATCCAAGTGCCCAAACTGTCAAACATCTTGAGCTGTGCTGACTAAAAGATAAGTTTGGGTGCAAAGCCCTTCAGAGCTTTCTGCCAATGGAGAGTGGGAGGTTGAGCCCTGAAAGGACAAAGCTAGGAAAAAATAAATGTCCACCCCTGGCATAAAAAGTATACCAAAAAGAAATAGAATTGAATATCTAGTGTTATGGGAAGTTTATTTACACAACTTTACTATGGTATAATATTGATCACTGCTGCAGCAGCCTTAGCTATATGGACAGATTACCCTAGCTAACTGCATTTGGGAGATGGAAGGAGAAGAGTCCAGGAGCCTCTGGAGAATGGTCCTAGCAAAGCCTGAGCTGGACCTAGAGAAAGAGTCAAGCTTTTAGTGCTTTGTAAAAGTATATACAGAGGACCACGTAGCAGCTTCTAGAACCTAACCCTTTTAAAAAGCCATAGAAGAAGACAATGCCCTGGTAGAGAGGGCATTGACCCTACCTGGAATAGTTTTATTATGATGAGTATTCCAAAGGATAATAGCCCTTCAAACCATTTGCAATTAGAGTGTTTTGACACAGGTTGTCCCTTCTTCTTACCCTTACAAAAATGAATAATTGGTCCAAAGATCTGAAAGATTTAGTTCTGTCAAGACAGTACTTGATTTGTCTGTGAACATCCAAGGTGTGGAGTATCCTTTTTCCCTCATTTTTAGGTTCAGGAAGGAAAATGAGGAGGTGGATAGTTTGGCTTAAAGTAAACTTGAATACCACTTTCCGCAAAAAGAAGGATTAGTTCTCGAAGAAACCCTGTCCCTGTGGAAAATGAGATGGTGTTGACATATCATAAGAGCTTGCAACTCAGATATTCTTCTTGCAGAGGTCAGAACAATCAGTAGAACTGGTTCCTGTGTCAGAACAATCAGTAGAACTGGTTCCTGTGTTAAGAACCTCATGTCAGCCATGTTAGCTGGTTCAAATTGAGCAAGTGTTAGCTTCTTGAGCACAAAATTAAAATCCCAACGAAGGAGCACTGGTTTTTGTGGAGGCCTCTTATGCAAAAACCTCTTTTAAAACATTTTGATATGAAACGGCATTAAAAGAGGGGTATTCATATGCAGACATGCTGAAATGGCCAATAAATGAACCCTAATAGATGAATAAGGCAAGCCATAATAAAGTAATTCACACGACTATTGTAAAACCAGAGAACAACTATCCCTGAATGGGTATTGGTTATGTTGTTGGCATCAACTAGAAAAAATCTACCATTTGCTAATATATGATTTTTTAGTAGCAGGCTTTCTTGCCTCCATTACTACCTAATGCATGTCTTTTGTATACAGGCAACTAAAAGGGATTAAGATCCTATCATCCAGGCACTCAGTCAGTCGGTTGAAGTTGATTGATGTTGGGGTGTATGAAAACCTCCATTTCTGTGTGAGTAGATCCAGTCTGTGAGGAGGCTTGTGGTAACTGCCCTAGCCATTTCCAGAAGAAGGGAGAGCCACGGTTGAATGAGCAAGAGGGGAGTCACCACAATGATCTTGGAAGATTCCTTCTGAATCTTCAGAAGTACCATGAATACTAGTGGAAAGGGAGTAAAAGCATACAGGAACATTCCTGTTCAAGGAAAATAAAAGGCATGTGTCTTCCAGGCCTTCTTGCATGGAGTCCTGGGACAGAATCTTGCCAGTTGATTGTTCAGAGAGGATGCAAAGGGGTCTAGATGAGGAATTGCCCACAGATGGATGAAATCTTGGAAGACCTCTTGATGTAGTTTCCATTTATGAGGGCCTGCTCTGGTCCTACAGTTTGTCTGCCACACAGTTTTGCTCTGATGGAATGTAGGATGTCAATAGAGTGAGACTATGTAGTGAAGCAATATCCCAAGCTAACATGGCTAGTCTGCAAAGAGGTGTGATCAGGATTCCTCCTTGCTTGTTGATGTACCACATGACTGTGTTATTGCCTGTAACCACTTGAAGAGGTCTCGGGGACTGAAGATGCTTCAGAGAGTTGAATGCCTCGATCAGGGAAAGCATCTCCTTGTTATTTATGTGCTTGCATCTGTCATTGGTGTCCCACAACCCCCTGCACTTTTATCCCTTCTGATACTGCTCCCCAAGCAAAGTCTGAGGTGTCTGTGGTGACTAACTACTTTGGAGAAGGGAGGGAGGAGGGGAGACCTGGATTTAAGGCTATCTGTTGTCGCCACCAAATGAACCCAGGACAATGATTTGAAAAGGTAAAGGGTGTTGATGCTTGGAGCAAAGATATTTGAGATACCACAATATCATTTTCATATGGAGCCTTGCCAGGTTTATCATGAGAATTATAGATGCTAATGGACCCAAAATCCTGAGGTATTCCCTCACAGTGACCAAAGTCTAAGTGGAAGAAAAGCTCTTTGAACTGAGGTGTCTAGTTGACATCCCAGGTCACAATCTTGTGTGAAGTAGTCAAGAAAGACTTTTGAATGTTCTCTTGGAATCTCAGCTTGTGTAAGAGATGTCTCACCCAAGAGAGAGAGATTCCTGACTTTGTGTGAAAGACTTTTCAAAGATAATCAAGAAATCTGAATATGGAAAAATGAGAATACACTGTAGCTAGACACTTTTTGAACACCCTTGGTACAGTTGATAGTCCAAAGGGTAAGCCAGTGGACTGATAACGTGATCTAGGCACAGAAAACCTTAAAAAACATCTGACGTCTGTATCTTTTACATCTAATGTTAAAGAAAACTTGAAAGAGGAAGATGAAGAAGTAACAAATTGTGAATTAGTATAATTTTGAATTTGGGCACTATCAGAAACAGGTTGAGGAAAGAAAGAGCCGGAAATGGTCTCCAAATGTTTTCTTTCTTTAGCACTAGGATCATCGTTGAATAAAAAGCCTTCCCCACCTGGGCAGGAGGAACTGATTCTATCACTCCTTGGAACAGCATGTGATGAAGAACCAGTAGAAACAAAAGGGTCTGATCTGGAGGATGAGGAATGACCTCTGGAAGGAGGAATTTCCTCACACTGTCATATGTAACCTTGATGATTTTCAGAACAAACTTGCCTGAAACTACCTGTTTTTAAAGAGAAAAATGAAGATTCAGACTTTCATGGAGGAAAAAGGGGGCCGGGGTGAGAGGGGGTCACAAGGTCTCTTGAAATGCCATTCAGACGTGTTGGAATGCCCTTGGTTTGGGAGATTTGAGATTTCTTTTTGGAATTCCCTTACCGTTTGTTCTTAAACAGGTATTTACCTATATTTTTTGACTGTTTATTCTGGTTTTTGCTAAAACTAGATGAGGAGACAGAAAATCCTTTGAAAAATTTAGAAGAGGTGCTTGCCCTTTTCATCACACTTTTTGATCAACTCTGTGACAGAGTAGCCAAACATTAAATCTCTGTCCAAGGGTAAATTTAAAATCTAATTTTTTTATATCATCTGAGGGGGCGGGGATGTTCTGAGAATGTAGTTGTAGAGACCTCTTTAAAACAGTAGCAGCAGTGGCCAAAGGCCTGGAAGAAGTATCAGCAGAATCATGCGCACACTGCAAACAATGACTGACAACCTGTACGATAGAAGAAACTAAGTTATTTAAAGCAGGTTTTTCTCCACATGAAGAAAATGCAAATAAAACATTACTCATACTTTCACAATTAGTCAGAATAAACGTTAACATATGAGCCTGACAATTTAAAATTCTGAAAATCAAAGTTGCAGAAGTATACACTTTTTCCATACCTATCAATACCTATCAGTAATTTTCCCATCCTTATCAGAAAGAGTAGGATTGGAATTGACTAGATGCTTAGTAGTATTGGGATCAACAAATGCTATAGCTGCTGGGTCAGGTTAGGGAATAGTGTATGAAAATGTAAAAGATTGCAGAACTTTATACATTTAATTGCCTTTTTAGGGACTATCAGGAAAACTGAAGGCAGTACTACACACATCCTCTAAAGCAGACCAAACAGGAGGAATGGATGTAGGATCTGGAAAATATTTCTGTAACAATTAATAGTATTTTTGAGGGACTGAGAAACCTCAGTGTTCTCCCACTGAAAACACTGGCACATTCTAACAACAGTCTCAGATAAAGAGAAACCTACACAGAGAGGATCAGAAACTGAGCTCTTCTCTGAGTCTAAAACAGAACTCTAAGGAGAAAGCCCTGTATCTGTCCCTGCACCTTCTTGTTCAGATTCAGAATCTTGACTTTCTTTGGAAAAGGAGGTATCCTTATTTTGTTTACCAGAAACTACTTTAGAAGAAGGATCAGCAGTAAACTACTCCTATCCAAGGTAATTTGAGGAAGAGACCATGCCTGTTTTTTTGTTTCTTTTTGACAGGAAACATGGGGCCAACTGTGTTACTAATGGCAGCAGCAGCTTCCCCAAGGCGGGTACATCATTCTGACACAAGGCAACATTCCCTGTTCCCTCTCCCAGAACACATAAGAGTAGCTTTCCCTGCACAGTGGGGGATCCCAACAACTGTAGATGATGTGGCTAACCCCCTTTCCATAGTGGCTGTAGGTGCTACACCAGAGGGATCCAGGGTAAAAAATGAGTAGTCTGCGGTACTACAAATGGCCACAGCAGTCATCCACGTGCATGTGGTGGCAAATGCTGTATGCTTCATTTTTTTCTTTTTGTGGCTGGAAGAAGTACCAGTTGTGGGGCCAGTAGTCTCTTTCCTGGGAAAATAAGCAGCAAATGACAGTAAACACTAGCAGTCCACAAAAGTCGCTTTTTTTAGGAAAACCCCATTAAAAAGCACTTTAGAACACAATGCCAGTCCCAGAAAAGTAAAATAAACACAACTTCTCCAAAGGAAAAAAAAAAGTTTTCAATTCCATGGAAAAACAAAGCACTCCATTTAAAAGTATGTTACAGTCTCATAACAGTCCATTAAAACAAAAACTCCTAGCCTTAAAATAACTTTTCTGAAGGGGAAAATGATAAAATAGCAACACAAATAAGAAAATGGAAGTTTTTTTCCCCCAACGGGAACTTATTTGCCCAGCAAAAGAACAACACAAGCCCACCGGCGAGCCTTGAAACCCTCACAGCAGCATACCCTTCAGCGGCATTAAAGCTCTGAAGCTGTTCATGACCAAACTTGTGTTTTAGCCAGCTCAACTCAAGCTGCCTGACAGTTTGGGCATGTAGACGATGACCTAAAGCTGTGGAAGATGCCAGCTGTTATATCCTTGGTAGGATATAACCCATATAGTCAAATCTACTGCAGCAGTGATCAATATGATGAACATCAATAAATATTTTGTTTTTGGATCTATTGGTATATCTTCTGGATGGCGTAATGTTTTTCATTGGAGGGTTAGTTTGTGGTGGAATGATATTCCATTATGGGTTAGAAAATCATAATCTGTTAATACTTTAAAAAAGTAGGACCTATGGATAGGAACAAGGGCTTTTAATTTGGGTCTTTATTACTGGTGGCAATATTGAGCAATGAACATCTTTTTCACTGTTGTACATACTCAGGAGAACTGCTTTACTGAGATAACAGCATGCAATGCTCTGTAGGTGAAAATAACAGCACACCAGTAATTCTGGTTCACTGTTTTAGCAAAACATGCTCAGAAAAATTTGAAGAGAAGGCAACATAGTCTGACTGTAAAAACCCGTATCACGGTGATAGTGTTATTTTACTACTTGAAATACTTGTCAAAACTCCCTTATGAACATTGAATAAAAAAACAACAATATAGTCTGAATAAGCAAGCAATATTGCCCAACAGGGTGTGTGTCATTGTGGAAATAACTTCCACCCAGGGGTGTTCTGAGGACTGATACTGTAGGTAGCGGGCCTCTACACCCCTGGAAGGGTGTTATTTCAACAATAACACACACTCTGGAGGGCATTATTGCACTTAAAGAATGGATTGTCTGTAAAATTGTTGTGTTATACTTTCTTAATTATTTTTTTAACTACTATTTTTTTTTTATATTTTTTTGATGTAAAATAGTTCTTCCGGCTAATGTTTGAAACTTACTGTAATATATGTTAATGGAGTTGGAGGAAGCATTTTACATCAAAAATTTAACACTTTAAAAAAAAATGCAGCATGTACAGATTTTTGGTTCATATGTTTGGTCCCTTTCTCATAAAATTTGTAGTTTTCTGGTGAATCACTTCGGATTGAAGTCATTAAATTATGACAGACATTTGAGTTTCAGACTTCATATGCTTCAAAAAATACATGCTAATGGAAACCCTTTTATTCCAGCAACTGTCTAAATTTATGAGTAATATTTAAAATCTGCCCCCAATTTTTGATCCTTTATCCCCCTCTTATTTGTGGTTCTGTCTAGATTTTTTTTTGAGAGATATGCTCGAGAGGTATCCAAGTCACAGTCACAAGTGGAATCCCTCAGGGATCAGTCATTGAACTGCTCCTTTTTGGCATTTACTTCTCAGAAGTCAAGGCCAATGTTAGTGGTCTCTGGTTGGCTAAATTTGCAGATGATCGCAAATTAGGAGCTGTCATTGAATCTCACACTGACACGAATGTTCTCCAGGACAGGCTGACACAGTCAAACAACTGGTGTCAGAGCCATAGACTAAAACTAAATGCCAAGAAATGCATAATAGTATCCTTTGGGAAGTCATCCATCCCTGTTAATTATCATATTGACAAAACACCCCTTAGAGTTGACCCAGTAGTCAGGGACGTAGGGACACATATAGATAATAATCCAGCATTTGATCATCACGTGTCTACAGTGGTGAGGAAATCATTCTATGTTTTGCAACTTATAAACAAAGGTATGACATCTATATCCAAGGAAGTCATTGTTCCACTGTATTTGGCATTCATCAGACCTATCATTGAGTACAATGCCCCCGTTGGTATGTGCCTAACCAGGCATTTCCAACAACATGAACGTCCACAGAGGTTCCTCACTACAAGAATACAGGGCATACGTAATATGTCTTATGCAGACTGCCTCAAGGCCCTATCCCTGTATTCTGTCTCCTACAGGCTTTTGAGGGGATATCTATGCCTGGCACACAGGGCATTGTCAGATCCCACTTTGATGGATCTCTTACATATCCACAAAACAAACAGTACCAGAATTACCGGTTCTAAAAACTTAAACCCTGCCTGTGATATAAATAGGCCCTGCTGGAGAGATAGGTACTATGTATCCCAGAGACTACCCCATCTATGGAATAGGCTCCCCATCCATGTGAAGCAGAGTTCCTCCCTAACCTAATTCAAGTGCAACTTGGACAATTTGATGGGGATCAGGAAATTCATCCCTGGTTTGGGACTTATGTCTCTAATGCAAACAGGTAACCTGTAAATGATTCATCTCTCAGGCCCATGTTTACACTTGTCAAGGGTATCAGAACTTGTCAGAGATTTGGTATGCATGGCTAGGCTTAAAAAGGCCCTTGTGGTCGTTAGCCTAGTAAACAGCTATGAAGCTATGAACCTGTGAACACAAACCTCTTAACTGATGCTGCTGCTGCCAGGGATTGCTCTCACTCTTCACTCGTTCTTACACACACACACACACACACACCACACACACACACACACACACACACACACACACACACACACACACACACACACACACACACACAGACACAGAGACACACAGACACACAGACACACACACACACTTTTTTTGGTTTCATTTATTTTTTTGACACTTGCTAAACAGCAAAAGGACTGCTTAATGAGTGTAAGATAATGGCTTGATCAATTTCTCTCTCACTCTCATGCAAGCATACACTTTCACACACAGACATAAACACATAAGCCCACACACACTTAGCTGGATTGATCTCTCTGTCACTCTCATATATGCATACACTCATACACACAGACAAATACATATACGCAGTTTTTTAATTTTTTTTTTTTTATTTTACACTCACTAAACAGCAAAAGCCTGCTGAATCAGTGTAAAATAATAGCAGCCATTAGTTTTTTCAGTCTGAGCTTCACAGCAGCGTGATATGCTGCTGTGAAGCAGTGGACTCATTTTTCAGTGGGCATTACTTGTAGATTAATACCCTGCTGGAAAATGTTCATTCTCCAATCAGGGAGTGATCTACAGATTGCCCATTCTCTAACAGTAGTTAAACAATGACATATAATTATTTCCTTAAAGAACTCACTGTAAAATATAACAGAACAGACCAAGTAATAGTGTCTATCTTCTCAGTGCTGGAAACCACTCTAGTATTGCTAATAAACTAAATTAAACTGCATATGTGTTTACTATGCATCGATTAAAGCAGCAGAAGAAAAAAAAGACAAGAAATAAACATTTACAATATAAGAAAATAAAACATAAAAAAAACGGGAAAAAAGCAGTTGACGTCTGCACAAAAGTCCAGTGAACAATCTCAGTTATATGTAATAAAATTCTTAAAAAGTTTAAGCGCTTTCGTTCCAGCAATTAACAGGACATTATCAGAACCAAATGCAACCTAAAACCATTCCTTTTTAAAAACAAAACTTAGATCATGTGATGAAAAATGACTAGTCAAAATGTAAATTAAGTAAGAAACTGTTCAAGAATAAAGCAGTTTACCACCGTTTATGGAGAAATATTTATTCAAGCACTGGAGTAAAACAAATAAAACAAGAGCATAGACACGTAAGACTTCCAAAACAGTAAGCGCTTTCAGGTTTTACCCTTCTTCAGGCAACTTTGGACTAATTAAGAAACTGCATACACTTCATCAGTTAACCTGGAATTTCTTAAAAAAAACACAAATTCTTTGCACCAAAACCACACAAAGCAAAAGGTAACACAATAAACTAATAAACCTTAGCACTAGACCCCCCCTATACTGTAGAGAAGGACAAGGCTCTCTATTCAACCTTACCAGCCAATCAGTAAAACAGTTCACTGTACCTATCCAGGCATGTCCAAAGGGCAGTTTCAGGTGTACTCTCTGGTCCAACTGGTGAATCTGGACATTTTGAGGCAATGTTACAATTGCCTCATGTACACAGACAACCCTCACCTCCTTCCATCAAGCACTAATACATGCGAGAGATGCAATTATACAGCCAAACTGGAGGCTAAGCTCTCTCAACCCAAGACTGGACCAGGCAGTCAAGAGGAGAAGGGAATTACTTGCATCACACCACCAGTCTCACATAGACCTATGAAACCAGCACCGACAAAAAACACACATAAATACACAAAAACATACTAGCAGGCTCTAAATAAAAATCTGCAAAAGCAACAGAGACCTCCAAAGCAGACATCCAAGCAACCTCCACCCCCCAACACAAACCATGAAACACATACTTCACAAAACCAGTATGCCATGCAATCACAGCCCTTAAGGCAAAATAACATACCCAGCACACTAGTAATAGGTGACTCTATAGTCAGGTACACTGACGTCCCACTCACTAGGCTGAACAAGGAGAAGGTTACTGTTAGCTGCCTGTCAGGTGCCAGGATCCCCCACATAACACAAGCACTCAGGTCACTCCAGAACAAGTACAAATATGACTCTGTCATTGTCCATGTTGGTGTGAATGACCTGAGCCATACCTCCCTGGACTATGTGAAAAGAGACATGGAGGAGCTCTCTGATCATGTAGCCCAGGCCGGTATGACCCTGACCCTGAGTAGCATCTTGCCCTCACCAAGAATGATACCATGGTATAGAGAAAAAATTATCAATTTCAACAATTGGCTAAGCTTCTGGTGTCATTCAAAGGGGGTCCCATGTCTGTTAGCCTGGGATGACATGCTTGACAAGCCATGCTGCTTCGCTAGAGATGGATTGCACCTGTCACCCTTAGGCTTTCGAATACTGGTCAAGGCTCTTGCCACCCCCATAGTGCCTTTTTTAGGCAAGGCTCAAAAGACAAACCCACTGCCGTAAATAGCACAAGTAACAAAAAACTGAGGGTAATGCTACTCAATGCCAGAAGTCTAAACCTCAAAATGCACGCACTTGAGGCACTCCTCAGTATGGAGAATATCAATATATGTGCAATAACAGAAACCTGGTTTAAGGCTGCAGAGAGCACCTCAGCACTACCAGGCTACAACTCATACCATACATTTCGGCCACAGAACCCGGACCGAAATACAAAAGGCGGGGAAGTATCCATATTCATCAAGGATACCCATACCTCCAGGTTAGTGGCACAGCACGATTCTTCAGAGATCATCCACGTGCAACTAATAACGGGCAAAACTGCTATTCAAATTATAGCTTGCTTCAGATCACCCACCATGTCCCAGGACCCCCACTCCATATTCCTGGAAACTCTGGGAAACATAAAGGTCCTACCAAACACCTTGATATTGGCCCAACATTTCCTAGAATTTATAAACTCAAATGCCATGGATCAACTGGTCAACACCCCCGCCAGAGGTGACAAAATATTGGACCTGGTGATCACAAACATGGGTGACTGGTGTTCCACACCGGAGGTCAACCCCTTGCTGGTTAGAGCTGACCATAAACTAATCACTCTGGATATCCACATTCCACCACCACCCCTGGTCAAAGAAACCACTGTGAAAAACTTTTCAAAAGCAAACTTCACGTTACTTAAGACCGAGGTGGGAAGTTTCAAAGCCCCCATGCTAAAGGATAATGCTGTCCAACCTGCAAAATCCTTTACTAATTCACTCCACGGGCACCTACAAGAATGCATGGATCATGCTATCCCAAACAAAACCAAGACTCACTCCTCCAAGAAAAGAAAACCAGTCTGGTGGACCCCTGCCATAAACAAGCTATACAACAGAAGGAGGAAACTAGTACAGAAAAGAGTAAAATCTCAAGAAGGGAAGGCATCCCTGATCAGTATCAGCAAGAAACTACATTTCCTCATAAAATCATCCAAGGCTAGCTTCGAAAGAAAAATTGCCATGGATTCCAAAGATAACCACAAGGCATTCTTTAGCTAAGAATCTAAGTGGCAATTCTCAGATCTGCTCAGAGTTGGTGCAGAATGGCACAAAATACACTGAAACGACCAATATAGCCAACATTCTGGCAGACAGGTTCAGTGCAAACTTTGCCTCCCTCTCACCCCCAAAAGGGCCCATAACTATACCAGAAGAATGTAGTGCCCCTGAAATCACAGACACTCAGGTTAAAACAGCCCTCTCCAAAGCCAACAACACAGCATCAATGGGACCGGACGGTGTCCTAGGCTGCATCCTACATGAGCACAAAGATGAACTAACCCCTCACCTAAACACACTGTTCAAACCCAGCCTCTCCACAGGCTTCATGCCCACAGAGTGTCCCACAGCAACGTTTATTCTGCTCCACAAAGGTGGAGCCACAACGGACCCTGGGAACTATCACCCTATAAGGCTGACTAGCTTGGTTTGCAAAGCTATGGAGCGCATCATCATGGTTCTCATTAACAGAGACATTGGGAACCTTCAAACACTGGACCCTACCCAGTTTGGCTTTGTTAAGGGCAGAGCATGCCTCCTAAACCTGGTGGACTTCTTTGAGACAGTTACCAAGGCTATAGATGAGGGAAAGGTGGTCCACAGAGCCTACCTAGACCTTGCAAAGGCCTTCAACACCATTCCCCACTCAGGTATTATAGACAAGCTCACCAGCCTGAACATAAACCCCTATGTCACGAGATGGGTTGCCAACTGGCTCACGGACAGAGCCCACATGGTAAGAGTTACGGGAGCTAGGTCTGACTCTAAACCAGTTACAAGTGGCGTTCCCCAGGGCTCAGTCCTAGGACCCCTCCTGTTTGGCATATACTTCTCAGAGATACAGGCAAGCACAGGAGAACTATGGCTGACCAAGTTCACAGATGACTGCAAACTAGGGGCTATAATTGACTCTCCGGCTCACACAGACATCCTCCAAAAGGGTCTCACTGAGACAGATACCTGGTGTCAAAACCATGGCCTCAAGCTAAATGCCAAAAAGTGTATAGTCATCCCCTTTGGAAAAAACAAAGTACCCACAAACTACTACATAGGTGGTAGCCCCCTAAATGCGTAAGACGTAATAAGAGATCTGGGGACCCAAGTAGATAGTAACCTCTCCTTTGATAATCACATTGCCAAAGTGGTTAAAAAATCCTTCTATGTGGCCCACCCAATCACAATATAGTTTGCATCCAAATTGAAAGAGGTCATTGGGCCCCTCTACGCATCACTCATCAGACCCATCATAGAGTACAATGCCCCATTTGGGATGTACCTTACAGGACACCTGCAACAACTGGAAAGACCACAGAAGTACCTCACCAAGAGGATCACTGGCCTCAAGCAGATGCCCTATGCAGCTCGACTGAAGAAATGCCAGCTGTACTCGGTTGCATACCGCCTACTCAGAGGTGATCTCTGCCTGACATACAAGGCTATGTCCAACCCAGAATTGATGGACATGCTCCACTTAAAGAAAACCATATCCCTTCGAGCCACACACTCCAGGGATCTAAACCTCCTGACAGCAATAAATAGGACGTGCTGGGGGGATAGATTCCTGTCTCAGAGACTTCCCATGCTCTGGAACAAGATTCCAATCTACATTAGGCAGAGCTTCTTGCTAACCCTCTTCAAGAGAAACCTTGACGAATGGATGGGAAACAGAAAGTTTACCCCAGGGATCACTTCAATGGCTCTGCTGGACAGAGGCATAGGGAACTAATCTAAGTGGGCGGCAAAAGCCAACACATTCCGGCTAGGCTTATAAATGCCTTCGGGCAGATAGCCTAGTACCTACCTATGAACCTAATAACATAAAGTATATTTAGTTAAATGTTCATTTCATTATCAAACCTTATTTGCCTTCAGTTTGAGCATGTTGAACATAAAAATCACGTCATTAACACCCGGCGGTAGTGATGTAAGTATCCACATTGTTTCCCTGTGGTCCAAAAGTGTTTTGCAGGCACTTCCTCTACTTGAAATGTCCACCTTTTCCAAAATATGGAATATAAAACAGTCAAAATTCTGACATTCACTAGAGTGCCTTGCTAAAGTGTTCTTAAAATCTGATTTGTTGATGCAATAATAGTGCTGCTAGATCCTCTTACATAAGGGCTTCTCAGTCTTGCCTATGTAAAAGGAGGGGCATGATGCACAAGTCGCCAGGTAAACCACGTTTGCTGTGGAACAATTTTACCTTACTGGCTTTACCCACCTTAACATGTTATTGTATGCATCTTCTGCCCCTGTGATGTTAATATTTCAGCACTGATTATAAGCAATGCACCTCCCTGTACATTTGGAACTATTAGTCTTAAACACAGTTGGTCTTTCCGCAATATTTTTAATTTTAATGTTAATATTTTAATGTTAGGTCTCCTACAGTATCACATCAAAGGGGTTGTCAAGATGTTCAAAATTTTCTAATGTTTCCTCAAAACTCCTCCAATAATATTACTATTACCTGAATAACCTGAATAAACGGTGACAAAAGGAGTAAGAAAAAATGATTTGCATCACTAAAATTCAACTTTTGCATTTGCCCTTTATTAATATTACAGAAACACCAATGTAAAATAGGACCAAAATCTGTGTCTCTTCTGGAACAGACACCCTTCACAATTTCATCCAATATGTTTTTCAGGTATCCCCTCTCCAAGAAGATGTCCACTACAACCTGCACATCTGTGTGAAACTGAATGTCATCTAATGTCAGACTGGAGACCCTAATAAGTTAACTGTTAGCTATTTCATGCTTGGTGTGCAAAGGATGGCAACTTGAAAAATGAATGTAGGAATTGCACTATGTAGTTTTGCAGTAAATTCTAGAAATAAGAGTGCTGCCACCCTTTATCTCAGTCAAAATATCTAAAAAACTAAAGATGCCTTGTTTGACATGCGTTTGAATTTTAAGAAATCTATAGTTTTTTTCCTTGTCACTGACAAATTGCAAAGACTGTCCATGATGTCCCTCCCAAATGACAAAATGTCATTCAGGTATCTCAAATACACGGAATGCAAACTGCACAAGAGGCGTGTAAATACAAAATACCTTTCCCAGTGGTGTAAAACCAAATTGGCATATACTAGAGCACCTGAGGCACACATAGCCACCCCTTTTCTCTGACAAAAAAATTCCATCTCAAAATATACAAAATTGTTATTCAAGACAATCTCCATAAAATCTATGGTCACCCTTACATCAGTGGTGCTGAGCTTGCCATTCATGAATAACTGGCTCACAGATAGGACCCACAAGGTGAAAATAGGTGCTGCCACCTCTGACAGCAGACCTGTCACTAGTGGTATTCCCCAGGGATCTGTCCTGGGACCCCTACTGTTTGGAATCTACTTTTCAGAGGTCTAGGCAAAGACGAAGGACCTGTGGCTGACCAAGTTTGCCAGTGACTGTAAGTTGAGTGCTGTCATTGACTTCCCAGTTGATGTTAACATACTGCAAAAGGGTCTTACAGCTACAAATAACTTCTGCCAAAGTCATGGCCTTAAGTTAAATGCAAAAAATGTATTATCATACCATTCAGCAAAAACATGGCCCCTACTGATTACCACATCAACGGCAACCTCCTAAGCACACAACCTGTGGTGAGAGACCTGGGTACGCAGGTTGACAGCAATCTCACATTCGACCATCATGTGGTGGCAGTGGTCAGAAAAGTCTTTTACTTGGTTCATCTCATATGTTATGGGATTACATCCAGAAAAAGGAGGTTATTACCTCTCTATACTCCTCCCTCATTTGACCTATAATTGAGTATAATGCCCTGTTTGGTATGTACCTCTCCAAACACCTGCACCAACTGGAAAGTCCACAGAAATAGCTCACAAAGAGAATCCATGGCCTCCAACATCTGTCCTATGCGGACAGGCTCAAATCACTATCACTCTAATCGGCATCATACAGATTGCTCAGAGGTGAAGTCTCAATATTGGACCCTGCCCTGCTAGAGATGCTTCATATCTGTAATTCTAACTCCTCGAGCATTACCTGCTTAATAGGCCTAAATCTAATAAGTGACATCAACAAAACCTGCTGGAGAGACAGGTTTGTCTCCCAGTGGCTGCCCCATCTCTGAAATTGACTTGCAGTCCACATTGAGCTTCCGCACGTACGGCAAGTGAAAACGGCCAAAACACTCCAGATGCAAAAACAAAAAATGGCCAGCACATCTTATGAGAGATTCCATATATACTTTAATAATTCAGCAGTTCAAAAAACATTTTAGTGTAAAAATTACCCTAAAAATAAAATTGATTAACCGGTTTCGGATCTATGGCCTTCCTCAGTGTGTTAAAGCAAAATAGAATTCACATCCATTAAACATACTATATATATAGACACTCAAATCAGAATGATTAGGTCCACCCATCCCATTAACTAATCAGAAAAATTAGAGGTGCTCATTCATTTCATGGGAAAAAAGACCTCCCAATTTAATAATCCAAGTTTTTTCTTTTTTATTAAGAATATTATGCCAACCAGCTTTCAAGTTCCTATTACTTAGAACTTTATCAATAACTACAAACTTAAATTGTGCAGTGGGATGTTTGATAGTGTGTTTATATAAAGCATTAGACTGACATTTATTCCTAGCAAGAGTATACTTCAGGGGATGCTAGAAGGGGGCTTGTTGTTGGGCTGTGTTCCATGTGGCCATTGTATTTTTTGTAAATATGTGGTCAAAATGAAGAAATTCACTAGTAAAAACACTTCTAAAATATTTAACATTAACGTATTCGCTAATTGTGGAACGGATTGTGTCATCTATTTAGTTACATGTACATGCTCAGCTTTTTACATTGGTCAGACAGCACAATGTTTTATATTACGGGTTTCAGAACATTTAAGTAATATCAGGAATAAATGTCAGTCTAATGCTTTATGTAATAAACACAAACACCCCACTGCACAATTTAAGTTTGTAGTTGTTGATAAAGTTCTACGTAATAGGAACTTTTAAATCAAATGGTATTATACCTAGGGGGTTGTGTATTTGTATACAATCACTTGTAGGTCAGCCTGATGAAACATTATTGGCAGAATGGGTGGAGGCACAACAATCTGCCTCCATACGTTTTGTGGAGATTTTGCATTTTTTCTAAGAATGAAGGGTAGCTTGTTCTATATCAGAAGCCATTGTGGTTGGTGATGAAGTTAAGCAATTGGATGGCCAGCCTATGTATAAATCTTGTTTGCAAACGTTAACCAGAGACCTACTTGAATTTGAAAAACAACTTGGAGAGAGAAAAAATCGTAAATTCACAAGGGATGTGAAAGATTATAATCAGGGCAGGCCATTTGACCATCAGAAAAGTGTCAAGTTTTCTAGGCTGGATCTAAGTAACACTGGGCAGAAAAGGAAAAGAAAGAAGTTGATTTTGAAAAAAAAGCTGCCAACAGTTTGGTTAGTGATACATCTGGGGAAGACTCTTCCTCTTACACGGACACTGAAAATGAAAATAAATAGGAGTCACCAGCCCATAGCAGACGTAATTTAACTAACCATTTAGTGTCAGAACACTGCAGTGCAAACAACCTTTAGGGCCAGAAGAAAGGGTGGTAGAAAACATAAATCAGGCCGCCACATTTGAAACATTGTTACACCTTCTGGTGCCTTGGTAGAGGGTAATTGCAATGTACACAATATTTCCTCTGCAGTTTTATCTGATGTGGAAATACAATTACTGAATAAAGGCCTTAATTTTGTCCCTGGTTTTGTGGTACCTGAAGAAACTTTTGAAAATGATGTTTCTTTTTGGGAATGTTAAATCTTAAACTACATTTTGATAACACTGAACAATCATTTGATTCTTATTATGAGTTCAGATTTCATACATCCACATTCATTCCTCCCATGAATAAATATGTGGCTATTTTTCAACAATGTGTTCTCAAAGATCTACACTTTGGTTTTGGAAAGCTGTTTTCTAATAATTTGAGTATGTTGGAGGTTTAAGCTTTGGATAACCTTTGTAATAATAACAATCTGGTTATCATTTCTGCTGATAAAGGGAGGGCTGTGGTGGTCATAGATTGGTCCATTTACTATGCCGAGGCTCAACGACAACTGTCTGATGGTAGGTTTTACACCAAAATGGCTATTGACCTGACTCCTAAGTTTAAGAAGGAGATTGATGAGTTTTTACAATCAGTTCTGGGTGATAGTAGTATAAGCAAGCAAACTTTGAGTCATTTGACTGTGCAGGATCCCTGCTACCACAGTTGTATCTACTTCCAAAAATACACAAAGATCCTCGGCAGCCAACGGGTAGGCCCATTGTGTCAGGTAATGGTTCTTTGACGGAACCATTATCGGCTTTTCTCACCATCTATCTCAAACCATTGCTACAGGGGGGGCCAGGGCTAGAATCCAGGACACTACAGTTTTTAAATATAATTTCAGAGATGCAACTTGAACCGGGTTGGATGATGTGCACTTTGGATGTGATGTCCTTGTACACTAGTATATCATATTGGGCCAGTTTGACTGCTTTGGTATATTGGCTTGACCGTATTCCTTTTTATAGTCCTGGTTTCAACACCTTTCTTATTTGCTTAACTGAACGTCTTAACCAGAAATGTATTTTATTTTAACAGTGATTGTTTTTTACAGTTGAAAGGTACATCTATGGGGGCATCTTTTGCACCGATATATGCTGACATTTTCATGGGCTACTTGGAGCAACAAATCATTTATGATTGTAATCATAATTTGTTTTTGGATGAAACTGACATTTGGACAAGATATCTTGATGACTGCTGGTTGGTATGGAAGTCAGATGTTGAATACCTCAGGGAATTTGTTTAGTACCTGAATGACAATAAGTGGGGGATTCACTTTACAGTACATCATGACACTGATTGTATTTCATTTTTAGATGTTAAAGTAAGTTGCCAGCAGGATGGCACTGTGGAAAGCAATGTTTTTTGCAAACACCCACATTCTAGTACCTTACTTCATGCCTCCAACTGTCATCCTAGACACATTATACGTAACATTCCCAAATCTCAATTTTTGAGGATCTGCAGAATTTGTTCTGGGCGTGCCTTCATTGAAGGTTGAGCATCGAGCTGGCACCTTGGAATTTTGTAAAAAAATCTACTGCCAGTCATTAGTGGACCGGAGTTCCGCTGTGGCGACCCCTTACCGGGAAAAGCCGAAAGGCAAACAACAATGACGTGTTTTCATTGCAGCAGAATGAACTAATTACCATATTTTGTGATAGATGGTATTGTAAATCTCACATTACTTAAACTAGTGTTTAGTTCAAACCCTAAACAGGACAGAATTGTTGAAATATCAGCGAAAAGAAAATAAGAATAATAATACCATTAGACTGACTACGAGTTATGGACGTAACACTTTTGGTTTTATTTGATTCAAAAACATTGGGATATCTTAATGGCAGATGATAGATTAATTAATTTTCTTGGTTCTAGATGTCACTTTTCATTCGGAAGAGGTAAGACACTAGGGGGATTTTTTAATCATTACAGCCATAAGACAGAACACAAGACTGTACTTCAGGGAACACAAGAAAGGGGCTTGTTGTTGGGCTGTGTTCCATGTGGCCATTGTAGTTTTTGTAAATATGTGGTCAGACCAAGGAATTCACTAGTAAAAACACTTCTAAAATATTTAACATTAACATATTCGCTAACTGTGGAATGGATTGGGTCATCTATTTAATTATACGTATATGCTCAGCTTTTTATATTGGTCAGACATCACAACTTTTTAGATTATGGGTTTCAGAACGTTTAAGAAATATCAGGAATAAATGTCAGTCTAATGCTTTATATAAACACCCTATCAAACACCCCACTGCACAATTTAAGTTTGTAGTTATTGATAAAGTTCTAGGTAATAAGAACTTGAAAGCTGGTTGGCATAATATTCTTAATAAAAAAGAAAAAACTTGGATTATTAAATTGGGAGGTCTTTTTCCCCTGGAATGAATGAGCACCTCTAATTTTTCTGATTAGTTAATGGGATGGGTGGACCTACTCATTCTGATTTCATTGTGTATATATACATCGAAAATGTAAAAAAAAGAACGTCAAAATACTGAAAGTTCATAATATCGAAATTTTAGCATGTAATGCTCAGTTTTTTAACACATTCTCGACCACATAAACACAAATACAACACCTTCCTCCCCACATTACAACAAACCTACACAACATACACACACACTAACAAAATCCAACCAATCTATGTATAAGTGCACCCCCGCTACTTATATGTATGTATATATATATATATATATATATATATATATATATATATATATATATATGTATACAAACTCTGAGTTCACACTAACACGAATAAGACAACAAACCCACCACTACACACTCTACACTTCCATTATACAAACCCATACTACACATATACAAACATCACCACTTTCAACAATTACACACTTGCACTATTACCTACTTACCCTAACCTACACCTAAAAGTTCCCAACACACTTAAATAATCACAAATCCCTACCCAAAACTCTTAAACAAAAATCACTTACCTGAATGTCCACATATAACCACACATCAGCAGCCATCTCTGTATCCCAGATCACACTACAACTTAAAGACACAGCAAACCAGAACTAAAACACCGCACCACCACAACCACAGATTCAACAATTTAATATTCTTTGAAATACAGTTTCGACTAAGTGCACTTTCGACACTTTCATCTTGAGATACTGAAATTCAATATTTCAGTATCTCAAGCTTGTAAAGTTAATATATATATATATATATATATATATATATATATATATATATATATATATCATAGATAAAGAAACAAAAAACAAACTTGAAAAAGAACAAAAAGGCAAGGAGGCTAGATCCAATCCACAATGATTTATTCACGAATTAATGTAAGCGCTTTTGGTTGACAAAATATGCAACCTTCCTCAGACAAATCATTCAAAAAATGGTAAGAATTTAAATGTAAAAGCATGCTGACATCATTGCATCCTAATCATGAAGTTAAAGCAACAGTCATTCTATAAAATATATTAAATGTGTAAAAGTATACATATATAAATGAATAAATATGAACATTATACCAAATTAAGGCTATTTATCAAGTTAGAAACTTTTAAAACATGTTAAATATAAAACCTATTGCTAAATTTAAAATCTATAAATATATATATATATATATATATATATATATATATATATATATATATATACATTAACATCTCTCTAAAGCTTTAAGCTAAGTAAGAATTTCAAAGAGCACATTTCATTACGTCCAAGAAACATGTGAGCATTTGTTAATAATTGCCAAAAATTCTAGGAAATACCAGAAACTCAACTTTCAAAAAGGCATAGGTGGGATTATCAATAACACTGTTCCAATGTAGTTCCTGCAGTAATGAATCAATTTTATGATAGGATATCATCACCTCATTCTTGGAAGAGTGCCAGAGTCATCAGTCCAAATGGTTTGCATCTTACTAGAATAAGCAACTACATCCATACAGAGAAGAAAACCCCATAGAAGCTGTACTGCCCCAGACAGAGTCCACGATGAAAGAAGAGGAGAAATAAGCAGCATTGAGGAAAATGAAGTCTGGGAAAGCAGCAGGCTGATATGGGGTCTCAAAAAATATGATCAAGATGGGTGAGACATGAGAGAAGTAGGTCCTGTGGGGTCTTACAACAATATGGCGAGAAGGGTGCATCCCAGATGACTGGAGTATATGCATACTCAAGCCAGTGTACAAGAACAAAGGGGACATCCGCAACTATGGGCAGTATGGAGGTATCAAACTCCTGGCATACTGCATGAAAGCTCTGGAGAGGGTGACTGATAAACAAATATGTAGAGTAGTAGAAAGTAAGATGGGAGATGAGCTGTTTGATTTCAGATCAGGATGTAGCACAAACAACCTGATGTTTGCAATGAGTTAGATAGCTGAGAAGACGCTAGAGGTGAGGAAAAAAATCAAAGACTTGGAGAAAGCATATGGCAAGGTCCCAAGAAAGCTGATTTGGGAAGTCCTGTGGCAGTTTAAGTCCCAGAAACATTGGTAGAATTAGTGCAGGGTCAGATCAACAAAGCTGCAGTATGTAGACAATGTGGCATTACAGTCAGTCTCTGAGTAAGAACTTTAGCAAAGGGTAGGGGAATGGAATGCAAAACTGAGGGAACATGAGATGTAACTGAGTACAGATAAGATGGTTGTAATGGCAGAAAATGGGGAAATCAGAAGAATTTGAAAATTGAGATATATGGAAAAAAATGGAAAAAGATTAACACCACTGAATCAAGTGAGATGGAAACAGTTGATATGAAACCCAGACCCCATGTACAATGTGGGAAAAGGGGATTGATAATGATGATGATGATGATTAAGGAAGCAGAAACATTCAAGTAAAGAAATGCCAAAGGATATATCTTCTGATTGCTCACACTATTCACAGTCTGAAAATCCAGTTGCTGCCCAAGAAGTTGTCCATAATCCACTTATATTAGAAGATTCAGCTGAATTTTTCAGCAGTCAAGTTCATTGTGATATACTTGTAGATGAATTGGGAGATTATGTTGAACAATAAAAACTGAGATTTGGAAGGTCATCTGGAGACCTCTACTGAACCTTTCAAAAAAAAAAAAAACAGACTAGAGAGACATATGAACTACTGGCAACTACTACTGAACAAGTGAGCAGTTTCATGGATAAATTGGTGATCAAGTGGTAAACACAATAAAATCAAAAAGGTGCTAGTCAAGATCAGGCAAAAAAAAACACAAACCGAAGGCTTCAGTGAAGACCATTTTTTACATACAAATGCAGAGAATCATATACATTAAACGCATTAACTGAGATCACCACATTTTTCGTCCTCTGTGATTGGACTTCTTCAGATAAGTAAGTACATACACCCCCCCCCCCAAGATTTGTATATCTTTAAATGATTCAGTTGTTCAGTGAAATGAAATAAATCATTTAACCACCCTAAACCTTAAAGGGAAAGTTCTCAAGATAAAAGTAAAACATAAAAATTTTTAGAACTATGAAAACAGTTCAGCAAATGAAGGGCATACAAAACCCTTTACGTAATATAACAATAATAAATATGAATAACCCCAAAACCCTACTTCACTACCAATATGAAGAATAAAAAACTATGATAGTGCATACAAGACATTGATACATATATTAAAAACAGACTGCGATATATCAAACTTCATAAATATATATAAAAAATGTATAAAAACTGACATGTTAGAAAAAAATGTTAAACCTTACTACGTGTTATAATCCAACTGATCTTAACCTGAGAATTGTAAAAATGCATACAAGACATTAATGCATGTATGAAAAACAAACTAGAATGTATCAAAGCTTCATAAATACATATAAAAATATATGGAAATTAGCATTTAAAAATGTTGAACCTTAACACATACTATAATCTTACTGATTTCAACCTAAAAACTGGGGAGATGGAAATATGTTTGTTTAATCCAGGATTTTTATTGGCTTCTAAGGTAATTTGCCAATATATGTCCCTATATTCAGTCCTGGTTTCCCATGGCCCCCATAGGGTCTTTGGGAACTTCCGCTAAAACAAAAAATGTGTATGAGGCCTGGTGACAATTCTTAATGTGCTTATACAAAGCATTATTTTCATCTTGTCTGCTGATTGCATGAAGACATTCATATATTCTCTTTTTGAGCTTCTGCTTGGTCTTACCCACATAAAATGCCTCACATATTTTACATTGGGGTAAATATACAAGCCCATTACTACCACAATTAGAAAATATTCCTGCCTGTATAAGTCTGTACCTACTTGCTATGTATGCAAATTCTGTATTAGCAATAAAATGACATTGTGTACAGTTCCCACATCTGAAAGTGCCCACCTTTCTTCTATCTTTGAATATCCTACCATTACCATTCTCAAGAATGTCCTCGACATTACCTTTCCTAAAAACAAATTTTAAGGGGTTCCTAAATATCACATCCACATTAGAAAAACCTGCAAACACTTTCCAGTTATCCAATACCACCCTTTTAATAAGGTCAGCAGCACTGTTAAAATTCAGAATAAAAGCTCCATTATATGCAGGATCATTGTCTTCTTGATTTAGCAGTCATATTCCCACCATCTATTTGCTTGACTTGCTTACATGTAGCATTAACTTTTTCCAAAATAGAACTGAATCTGTCATTTCTACCCTTCCTAACTTCATCAATCACATCCTCAACCAACTGTTTAAGGTATAACCTATCCAGAAATAATTGCTTAACGAATTCACATTCTACCTTAAAATCTTCCTCATTACACGTCATTCTGGATGCCCTAATAATTACACTTCTCTTTTGTTTGTAGGGATGGGCACTTGTGTAAAACAAGTAGGAATTTGAGGAAGTACCCTTAACAATATAAAATAGACTTAAAACCAAAAGGTACCTCTTTAAAAATATTAACTTCCAAATAATAAAGGATGTCCCTAGCTATATTATAGGTAAAATGTAAAAAATATGTAGTGGAACCTATATAACCCATTAATTCCATAAGTTTGTCATATGTTCCCATCCAAAAAATACAAATATCATCAAGATACCTTCTGTAATAATTCCAGTACCTTGCATATTATGAATTGTAAACAAACTTCCTTTCCCAGGTGTGTAACACAATGTTGGCATAAGCTGGGACACAATATGCCCCCACTGCCACTCTCAAAATCTACTTGTAAAACTTATCCTCAAAAAAGATGTAATTATTTTTGAGCAGTAGGTCCATGAATTCCAAACAAAGGTGGAAGTCATTCCTTTCCAACCTGCCTTTTACAACCAAGACTTCCTCAAACCAAGCAAGACCAATATCATTGGGAATAACAGTAAATAAATTAACAATATCAATAGTTACAAAAACAAGTTCATTAGTATAACATTCTGAGGTAATGGTGCGAAGAAAATCCCATGAATCTTTTAGGATTTCATATTGTCCCATCCATACATTTTTAAGTTTAAAATCTATAAACTTTGCTAAAGAATGGGTTTTAGACTCATTAGCAGCCATTATTGGTTTGAGAGGAGGATCCTTGATGTTTTATGAACCTTTGGGACCCCAGATATAAAAGAGACTGTCAGATTGTCTGTTTTAAGATAATTAAAAGTGTCCAAATCCATCAGTCCTTCAAGGACCATATCATTAAGTATAAGGTCAATGTTATGGTAAGCTACCTTAATGGTACTGAGGGAGACCCTAGAATACCTACTATCATCATTAAGGATCTCCATCATTTTAATGTGCCCATAATAACAATACCCCCTTCCTTATCCAGTTTCATCACCCTTATATTCTGATCAACTCTCAGTTGATCTAAAAGCATTCTTTCATCATAAGGGAGGTTTGAAAAATTCTATACTTACCCATTCTTTCCCTTAGTTCTTTCTCAACTATTTTTTCAAAATTTAAAAGTTGAGGGTGTAATGAGGGATTATAAGTACTTTTTTTTCTTTAGTCTGTTCTCCAGGTCTCTACTATTACCATTATTACAAAATAACAATTCCAAATTATTTTTCCTAATAAATAATTTTAAGTCAATCAACATCTTGCTAACATCTTTCTTTTTCTCCTTGGGATAAACTTAAGACCTTTCATAAATAACTTTAAAAAGTAATGTTGATTTCTAGTCCATTGTAGTTAAAAATGTTAAACTTCCCGTAGGTTAACATACAACCATCCCTATAAATACTGTCTTCCTGTAAATTCAAAAATTCATCCACAATATCCCTATTTAAAATCTTTTATGTCCCACACCTCTTCCCCTGTAATAGTTGTAATGGACTGGGCTCTTGCTCCTCAATCTTTCTGATCTCCATAGTAACAATGTTCTAAAAGGTCCACAAGGTGTCCAAAAGCGATATTTTAATCCAAACCAGAGAATTCCCTCCTAGAAGTCCACCCCTCACCCTTATCAGGAAACCCTGTAACATTAGGGGGAGGATGCACATAAATATCCATTCTAGCTCTCTTGGGTTTGGGGTAAATACAATATTCTCTGTATTCAATCGTGCCCCTTTCTAACTTCTTATATTTCCTTTTAATAATATAATTACACTTATCCTCTATCTTTTCCCTCACATTCAAATATTTAGCCTTCTCATCTTCAAGAGTAAATAATAAATCATTCACAATTAATTTGTTAGTGCTTTCAGTATACTTTAGCAATCCCGCCATTTCCCTCTCATTTTGCTTAATGTTTGCCTTCATTATGCTAAAGCCACAGGTATCAAATATGCATAGCAATTCCCAATAAAATTCCAACCCATCGACCAGATTATTGGGATATTTGCAAACTTGCCACCCCTTAGGGACCAAACCCCTTTGTATATATTCCCTAAGCTAGCGGTTATCAATATTCAAGGTTTTGTATTTGAGCAAATAATGGTAGAGTTTATTTACACTAACATTATAACTATCCACATTAGAACGACCATCTACTTATACATTCAGCATCAGAAAATGTGAATTTATATAATGCTTAAGCGGTTACCAAGGTAACTAATGCTTTATACATGACATCAAACTGACAAAGTTGTTCAAGAGAAACAATAGATGCCTGAACTTGAAATGCCACAGAATGTAATAATCATATTCTGAACAAATAGTATTAAATTGACAATGGACACTCAGTTTAATAACATGGGTTTGTGTATAATAACACTACTGTTTTAACGTGTCATAAATGACATACACTATATTGAACATCCAGGGGATGATTTTCCTCATATAAGCAAATGTACATAACAAGTCATATAATTGCTTTAACTTGAATTGTGGTTTTGCAACCCATCTTGACCATACATAATACTTAAGCTGTTACTAAGGTAAATGTTTTATACAAGACATCAAACTGACAACGTTGTTCAAGGGAAGCAATAAAAGCCTGAACTAGGAATGTCACAAAATGTAACAATCACATTCTGAACAAATAGTATTAAATTGACAATAATCACTCAGTTTAACCTTTGCTGATCATACAAAACAGAATGTTGCCATTTAAATCTAAAAAACGTTCAGTATATGTCATAAAATGGCAATTTATAAATATGGAAAGGGAATCTGTAATCATTAATCACAATAAGTGAATTTTTTTGTTTTTAACCTATAATTTCATTCATTTTATAATAAGAAATGAGAGATATGAAAATCCTTATGTGTAGGAAATGGGGGGAAGGGGGATGCACTGATAATTAAAATGCACTAACTTTCATCAATGTTCACATAAAACAAACATAATGCTTTAAGTAAGTTAGCAACAAAGTGATTACTTAGATGCTGGCAAACAATGAAATATATCTTCTAATATATCCAGTAAAATACATTATATTATAAACATTAGGTACAAATATTATTACCATCTATTTATATTAAGTAATAAGTTTTGAAAGACTTTATCAATAAGGGTGAATATGTTAAATAAATGTGTGCTATAATCTTTTACTGAGATTTTACATATGATACATCCTACTTTACTATGATTGAATTGCTTGTCATCTATCTTTCATGTAAATATTAATTGCTTATACAATAAGTAGACATTTATATTGTATTAGAATTCTGTATAATCTACAATAGTACTATATCTGTTCAAAATAATATAAATATTGCTTATTCCTATTACAAATATTCTCTATATGATAATTTAATTTATGGCACTCAGATGTTCTGGATTGTCAAGGTATGACTGATAATCTGGTGTATCCATCAGATTAGGAATGATTTTCATTCCATGGCTAGTGTGGATCTTAGTTTTGTTAACATTTATTAATTTAAATTTGTTATTTCACAAAAACAGTTTTAGTATGCCTGACAAATACATTACTTTGTTGGTAAACACTCAAAGTATAAAACTGATAATTTCCTTTAAAAGCTCAAACATATACTTTATAGTTATCAGAGGAAAATGTTTAATAGTTACAATAAAACAAAAAATACATAGTCTAAATAACCTAAGATGGATTTAACTTTATTATCTTTAAATACCAATGGCTTAAACTATCCTAGCAAGAGATCAAATCTACTGTAATATTTAAAACTGAACAAATTACAAATTGTCTTCCTTCAAGAAACTCATTTCAAATCAAATGACAATTACAAATGAAATCCTAAGGAATATATGATATTGGCACAATCCACTTATAAGACAAAGACAAAAGGGGTAACAATTTTATGGAAAACAAATGTGATTAACCCAGAAATCATTTATAAGTATGAAGATAAAGAGGGCCTTATGGCATTAGTAATAGTTAAATATAATAACAGAATATGGACCCTAGCCAATCTATACTGGTTCCTAGGCATTTGAACAGTAACTGTTAAAAACATTTGGATTTCATTTCCAATAATTATAAAGGCAACTTAATATTAGGAGGAAATTTTAACTGTATATTTGATATTTCTGAAATTACAAATAAAAGACCACTGCGTACAACTGGTATATCAAAAGCTTTAAACAAGTGGGTAGAATTATTTCATCTTGTAGATACTTTCAAACTTAAATGAGATAAATCTTTGTTGTTTTCCCATCAAGATCACAGATTTGGTACCCAAACCAGAATAGATAAAATATTTGCTGCCCATGACTTACACTCTAAAAGCATTAATTTTTCAATCACTCCATGCCCCTTTTCAGACCACAATTCATTGATACTAAAACTTAAAAATGGGTACAAACCATTAATCTTTAACTCCAGAATTCCAACATATATAACTAAAATTAAAGAGTTCAACCCCTGGTTATTATATGAATTACAGTTTTCTTAGATATTAATTACATCACAGAGATAAATAAAATAATGATATGGGACTCATTAAAAGCTTGCATATATGGTAAAACCCTAACTTAGTATAAAAAAATCTGAGAATGGGATTCTGAATTATTAGATCTACAATCCAAACTTTTGTCAGTAAAAACTGAAAAAAATCAAAATCATTTGGAGATGAAAAAGAAAGTAGAAGTATTAAACAATAAATACAACACAATTCTAACACAGAAAACTAGTTTAGCTTTAGAAAAACTACAAATTAATACCTTGGCCATGTCTCCAAAATATCTACATAATTTATCCACAACAATCAAAATACAATCAAAAGCTAATAACATTAAAAGTATCTTCCATGAAAAGAAAGGGAAACATGTCTTGGATATAGGTGACATTCTTGGTGCCTATAGAAATCACTATATGGAACATTTCCAAAAAGAAAATATACATATTGAGCAATTACATCTAGATGAAAAATGTTTTAATATAAAAAAAAACACCAGAACAATTAAAACTAGATCTGCAAGCACCCATATCCTACAAAGAAATTACAGATACAATAAAAGAGGGTAAAATAATAAAGCTCCAGGTATAGATGGCATAATTATAGAAATATATACACTTTTTCCTTCAAAGATACTATCCCTCTTCCATAAAACTCTATTAGAAATTCAGTCACAAGCTTTACTACCACCCTGTTGGAGATATTCCTTAATCACACCACTCCTAAAGGAAAATCCCCAAACCTCTGTACCTCATATAGACCTATATCATTATTAAATAATGACTATAAGATATTTATGACAATATTAACTAACAGAATGAAAATACCACTATCCAAAACAATACATAATGATCAAACTGGATTTATATGTCATAGACACACACATGATAATATTAAAAGGAAAATTTCTCTTATAGATTATGTTAATAAAGAAAATAAACACTCATAATTGGCTTAGATATAGAGAAAGCCTTTGATTCCCTAAATTGGGACTATTTATTCAAAATCCTAATGCTATTTGAATGTCTTGCATCCTTTGTTCATCTCCTAAAGAATATATATACAAATAATTTAGCTTATGTCAAGTTAGGCCATTTTACCTCTGAATCTATACATATAACAAAAGACACTAAACAAGGATGTCCCATGTCACCAATTCTATTTGCTCTGGCTATTGAAATATTGGCAGATTCAATTTGTAACAATATAAAAATCAAAGGAATAGATGTTTATGAACAATACAATTCTAAAGTAATGCTATTTGCTGATGGCATATTACTAACATTATCTAATACAAAAGAGACATTAGAAGAATTAGATATATATTAATTGACAAATTTCACATGACTTCAGGACTCCATTTCAATAAATCAAAATCAAAAGTTTTATTTTTAAATAAAAAAAATAACTGCAGACTAAGGGGGATCACATCATAGGGAAACAATAATCTACCTTAAAATATCTAGGAATTGAGTTATGCAAGGATAATAATGAATTAGTCTAAAAAAAACTACAATAATATCATCAACACAATTAAAATCTCTGTGGGAAAATGGAACAAAATAATATCAACATTTGAAGATAGACTACAGTTAATAAAACTGGTTTTACTGCCCAAGATCCTATATATAGCCTTGGCAATACAACTGATACCAGAAAGGAATATACTTAAAGAAATACATTCATGCCTAATAATATGTTTATGGTTTCCCAAAAGAAACAGAATAGCTTTAATACATCATATCAAACCATGGAAGCAGGGAGGATTAAACTTTCCTGATATAGAAACATATATAAAAGCATTAATATCTAAAACATTCTCAGATTGGATAAGTCCAAATTACTTTGCAAATTGGAAATAATTACTAACTGTAATATCAATAAATGAATTTGATTTACAAAAAAAATTCAAATAACAGATAAAAACAATTTGCCATGGCACATATTATGTATTAGTATGCAATATAACATAACTAAACCCACTAAAACTCATATTATTAATTATTACATTGACTCATTTAGGAAAATTATTAATGCAAATATAGATTTAAAAATCTGGTTTGATCTTTTAACACCATTTATAATCACAAAGAACTATCCACATAAAATATATAGATAAATGATTAATTCTTGGGAACAGAAAGGGTTTGTTTGTTGGCTTCAATGTATCAAACAACTAAAAGTTTTAGATATGCAAGTAATAAAAACAACATACAAAATTCCACAACAGAACTGGCTAAATTTACAGAGTATTCTGTCATATTCACAAGATTTAAGAAGAATAATTAACCATTCTTCATTTAAAGAAATACCTAAATTTACAAAATACATATATGAAATCATATATAATGACTTTAACATGGGAAACAGTATTTCAACATTTTACAAAATATTGATAAGCTATAAAACAACACCGAAAACCTCATATTGGAAATATATAAAAAAGGGCATTCAATACAGTTAACTGAAGATATTAAAACAAATATATTAATATCAATAAACTATACATCCTTTACACAATACTGGAAAGTTTTTTAATTGGAAATGGTTGCACAGAGCATTCTTAACCCTGGACAGAATCAGTAAAATTAGTTCTTCCATAAAAGGAATATGTCGGAGATGTGAGCAAGTTCACAATGCAGATTGGAACCATATTTTCTTTGATTGTGTTAAAATTAAGCCATTTTGGAATGGTATCAATAATGTTCTATAAGCTTTAATTAATGAATCATTTTATTTAACTAAAGCTCTTGTATTATTAAATGTGAATGAAGGTCCTCATTTGAATAGGTCAAACATGTATCTAGTATGGACTATACTTGCAATTTCAAGGAAGTGTATAACAAGAAAATGGAATACCAATACAATACTAACTTTGGAAGACTTATACAGCCTACTGAAGACCACAGCTTTATTGGAAATTAAAATTAAAGAACTAAGAATTTATTCAGAGCCATTGATCAACAACCCTTGGGGAAAATCTTATAACTGATTGACACTAAACAATAATTGATCAGACACTCTGATAATGGATTGGACATACTTATAAAGTAACTGTATACATTAAGATCTGTTACAGTGTCAGGCTAATGTAAATAGTGTACATAGTTATTTAAGATGTTATGTATAAATACTATGGAATTCATTCAAATGTATTTGAAAAATAAAAAAAAATTTGAGAAAAAAAAAAAGAAAATGTGAATTTGTCCTTCAGACACTTGTTAAGACCATCAGGTTTGTCAAAACAAAAATTATTAACACTAGATAAATTTGTATAGTCACCTTTTCTCTGTACTATCAGCTCAAAAGGTGTCATTCGATCTGGACTTGCACTGGTTTGGGTAACCAAATCAGAAGTTGTATCAGTCAAAAAAATATTTGGAAGGTCATCTAGAGACCTTTACTGAACCTTTAAAAAAAAATGCACAATAGAGAGACATATGAAGTACTGGCAACAACTACTGAACAAGTAAGCAGTTTCATGGATAAATTGGAGATCAAGTGGTACTGAGACATGTACTTAAACCTTTAGTAATGTTACAGGTGCATTCAGAAATGTCTTGTAGACTTACTACATATTGCATTGTGTGAGCATATTGTAGAGGAAGGACCTCTATCTCCTTCTGATTATAATTATCTCAAATAAATACAAGGGAGTTTCATTTTTTTGTGGAAATTGTCAAATGTTAAATGATGGGAAGGTGCACAGACAGTGACTGAAACATACTGTTTTCTGTAACAGGGCTTGATAGTTTTGCTGCATGTTATTCATTCCAATGTCTGACTTGCATCTTGCAAGGGAATGGGATTACAACAAACAATCAAAAAACACTGGTGACTGTATGACATCACATGAGTTGTCTTTCATATAAACTGTCTTTCTGATGAAAAATGCCAGCAAAAGAAATAATGGCATATATAATGATTTGCACTCTGAAAACAAGTGCAGTTCCCACAAGTTGAGAGCTGATTTGGAAAGAATGCAGGTGGTTGTCTATCTAGAATTTTATGGAACTTCAGACAAATAATAAATACCAAATAATGAATATTTCTTATGTCTGCTATAACTGTGGACAAAGTTTGATCCTGTGATAAAGCCTTATTTATACTGAGTGATCTCTCAATAAATCCATAACCACTAATTTGCAGCAGTTCAGTTTTGAATGAACTGCTTAGCTTAATGACATTCCATGTTAGAAATACTGTGTCATGTTAGAAATAATGTTTTAAAAAAGGCAAAACTAACTAAATATGTCTTTATTATTCTGGATTACACCTAATCTTATGTATACTGAACAGTTACTGTTCACCATTAGGTTTTATTGATATTGTTTGACACATCATTTCTGTACATGAATACTTCATTATTATTTGGCAAAGTCTGGAAGCTAGCATAAAGGATTAAGGCTCAGAGCTGTTAACAAGCTGATTCATGTAGTCAAAGTTACAGAGTGTAATACCTTTCATTTGCCTGCTTAGTGATTCAGAGTAATTGACTTGATCAGACAGTGCTCCTGGGTCACCTATGAAAAGGGGCATGTGTCAAGTGGGCTTACCTGGTTAACACATGCAATAAAATAATAAAAAATGGCAGAGTCATACAGTAGGCAAACGGAAGTTAATAAAATCAAGCCTTGGTTTGTATGAAGTAGATTGTTACTAGCTAATAGCCATACATTTTTGTAGTAACTGCCAAACACAGAGTTTTAGTGTCCGTGGTTATGAATCATAGGATAGAAAATCAAAATGTAATACCAAAGGCAGATAGGATGTTAATGCGTATTTTAAGGGGATCTGAATCAGTAAGCAGACGGGCAATGCCACCAACATAGATACTTTAATTACCTTACAGTTGTAGCACTTTGAGAGAGAGAAAGAACTCAGCCAAACTGAAACAGTTTATCCAAAGTATGCTATGATAAGGGTATACAAAGAAATGAATTATGAAGAAAGATTATAAGAACATAATTATTTCACATTGAAATGAAGCTGGAGACATCATACGGCAACATTAAAATAAAGTGGGATTATTTAATATCCACCAATAAGAAAAGCTATTCAATAAAATGATTAGCTTTTAAAACTATACAGATCTGTATTGTAAAAAGCATTTCAATTCAGCATAACTGCTTGGTAATTTAACTACATATTTCCATTGCAGCCACATAGCTTGCAAATAAATGAATGGAAGACAGCCACCAGATTATCTGTGTTTAAAAAGAACAACATGAATATAACATGAACTGTGTCTTGTGGATTAGAACAAGTCAAGAAACTTGTTACCAGAAAAGCCAACAGCAAATTTTAGTTCAAATGTGTTACATAAACTGTATACACGACATATGCTCCACACTGCTCTGTAATCTTACAACAGTTACACTGACTTCCTTGTATGCAAACCAGATTATTGCTATTCAGGTGACAGGGGCCAGATGGTATTTTAATGACAGATTCTTTGTTAATTATTCGTCAAAGGAAAAAGCAGTATTCCACTGAATGTTAGCAAACTGAAAGATTTTTAAGATGATACACTAGCAATTTTTGGACCAACATCTGTAGTAATAAAACAATGTAATAAGTCAGGTTTAGCATACATGGGGTGTGAAAATTTAAGTAAATATACAGCAGACCCTAGTCATGTAGATGGATAATAAGTGATAACCAGCCAATGTAGTCACATAGAAGGATAGTAAGTAATAATCAGCCTTTTTAAATTTCTCCAAGTCTTTTGGGTTTCTAATACCATGATGGGAATGGACCTCATTCCTAAGTCAAAGTACGATTAAAGTTCATGGAATTAATATTGTTTCAGTCTTTGATGTCAGCTAAAAGTGCTCTTTGCAGCACCCACAATGTGCCCAGTAATGACTCCTGCAATTTGCATGGAGTTACATGTATTGGAAACATATCTAAATATGACTGTAGATTCTTTTTTATAAGACCTGCTGCTCCTACTACTATTGGGACTCTGTATCTTTCTTCCCCATATTGCTCTCATTTCTGCCTGTAAATCCTGATATTTTATAACTTTGTGTCTCTCTGTATGCAAAACACTGTAGTCACTGGATCTGGCAATTTCAATGATTGATGCTAGTTTTGTCTTCTTTTCATGGATCACTATATCCAGTTTTCTAGCATCTATCTTTTGAACTGTTGGTAATGGGTAATCCCATGTGATGTAAACTTCATCAATTTCTGTGATGCTTTGTGGCTTATATTTCCAGTGTTTTTCAGCCACTTCAGCACCATAATGTTTGCACAATCCTCAGTGCAACAGTCTTGCCACATTATTATGCCTTTCAGTATACAGTCCTTCTGCCATTAGTATATCACAACATCACAACCAGCAATGAGGTGTGTGACTGTTTCCAATTCGGTTTTACAAAATCTGCATTTGTCTGTTTCTCTCATATGTTCAATGGACTTTCTTATCATTTTTTCACTTATCCGGTGGGGGGGCTCTCACTTCTGCTTCCAAGCAACCTGGCGTCCAAGTGTGACCCACTCCGGGGACAGTATCAGGTGGGGAGTTGGACTGGGATGGTACACCTGTCAAAGAGTAATGCAGGTGTCCTAAGGCAAGCCCAGAGAGGACAAAGACCTCCCATGGAGCAGAAGGGCAAAAGCTTGCTTGATATTGATTTTCAGTATGAATACAGACTGTGAAAGTGGGACCTCATGATTCTTCTGGCTTTTTGGGTTTTAAGCAGGAGTTGTCAGAAAAGTTACCACAGGGTTAATTGGCTTGTGGCAGCAAAGCATTCATAATGACATTGCTTTCTGATCCTTCAATGTCGGCGCTTGCTATCATTGTGAAGCAGAATTCACCAAGCATTGGATTGTTCACCCACTAATAGAGAATGTGAGCTGGGTATAGACCATCATGAGACAGGTTAGTTTTACCCTACTGATAATGTTTTGTTGCAATAATAATCCTGCTCAGTATGAGAGGAACCACAGTTTCAGACATTTGATGTATGTGCTTGGCTGAGGAGCCAATGGTGTGAAGCTACCATCTGTGGGATTATGACTGAACACCTCTAAGTCAGAATCCCGCCTAAACGTAATGATAATGTCGGTGATACACCCGTCCCGTCTTGAAACAAGGACCAAGGAGACTAACATGTGCATGAATCTGAGGGTGGGCTGGAGACCCCATGCACAATAAAAGTGAGGGCTGGTGCATACCCGCTAAGGTAGGAGCCCCTAGCCCATGCTGGGGGTGCACCACTATCCCGTCTCATCTGTGCCGTCCGGGAGGTGGAGCGTGAGTGCACCTGGTGGGAACAATAGATGGTGAGCTATGCCTCTGGAAGGCGAAGCCAGAGGAAACTCTGGTGGAGGTCCATAGAAGTCTTGATGTGCAAATTGGTCATCTGACCTTGGTATAGGGGTGAAAGACTAATCAAACCATCTAGTAGCTGGTGTCCCCCCCGGTTTCCCTCATCCATCACTTTTGGGTTTCTAATACCATGATGAGAATGGACCCCATTCCTAATGCAAAGAATGATTAAAGTTCTTTAAAATTAGTATTGTTTCAACATTTGATTTTAGCCCTATGTGGGATAAAATTTATCATTTTTTATAATGCTTTATGGATTGTTCTCTGACATGTTCAATAAACTTTGTAAACCAATATGTATGTAGTCCACTATCCTGTTGGTATTCACTGATTTTTATAAATCATTTGATAAGCATGAAGCATTTTTCTTGTTTTCCTGTCCAACTGATCCAATACCTTTTGGGGCCAATCAATCAACCCAATACTGTAAGTTACAACATGAAGAGCAAATTGGTCTATATCCTAGACTTTGTCCTAGATGTCATAGCGGTTTTCAGTATAAATTTTAGTCTTCTAAAATATTCCTAAGTTTTATTCAAAGTTGTTCATGTTTTATTGTTTAGCCTTCATTAGTTCCCATATATTTATACACTCCCTCTAGCTCAAGTTCTTTTATATCACCTTCTTGTCCCTGACTGATATTTTCTTAGTGGTTCAGTTTTACTGTTTTAAAGGTTGCTTTTGTGCATTTATAAAGACCAAATGACATAGGTTCATAGGTAGGTACTAGGCTATTGGCTCAAGGGCCTGCATAAGCCTAGCCAGCAAGGTTCCATAACTTATGCCACCCAAGAAAGTTATTTTCCTGTGCCACTATCCAGCAGAGACACAGAAGTGATCCCCGGGGTGTATTTCCTATTTCCCATCCACTCATCAAGATTTTTCTTAAAGAGTGCTAATGAAGAACTTTGCTTGACATAGATGGATAGCTTGTTCCAGAGTGTAGGAAGTCTCTGGGACAGGAATCTATCCCTCCAGCATGTCCTGTTTATTGTGGTGACAAGGTGTAGCTCAGAGGGATTGGGATTTCTTTAGGTTTAACATGTCCAACAGCTCTGGGTTTGACATAGCTTTATATGTTAGGCAGAGATCACCTCAGAGTAGGCGATATGCTACGGAGTAAAGCTGGAGTTTTTTGAGGCTGTCAGTGTAGGGCATTTGTTTGAGGCCAGTAACCCTCTTTGTGAGGTACTTCTGTGGCCTTTCCAGCTGCTGCAGATGTCTTGTG
>NC_056739.1:1351815337-1351917837 GCF_019279795.1 Protopterus annectens
AAATGGCTCATTCTGGACAACAAAATGTAAAAAAACAAACGTTGCTTAAAATACTCATTAAAACGTTAATAATGCTTACTCTTAAACTCTTCTCATCACTGAGAATTGCTGTGACATTGCAATAAGGCTTTCCTTACTTAATATTATAATAGATTATGTCCTGATTGGTGGATCTTTTTTCATTTTTGTGCTGGATGCCAAATTGCATAGAAATAGTCTTGACTCTTATCCTGGTAGTAATATTTTGGGATAAAACTTTCAGACTGCATATTTACAAGTCTACATATGATATCTGATTTAGCATTATGTAACTCCAATTTCACATACATTAATGGTTTGAATACAAAGTCTTTATTTTGATAGAAATTTGCAAGAAAGTTACAAAGATTTATGACAGAATGCTTCACAGATGGTGTTTTGAAAATCTAGTGTAAAATCTTGAACTTTAACGCTACAAAGAAATGTTCAAATTAAATGCAAGATACGTAGCATTGGTAGCTAATATTTTCACAAAGCTTACAGAATATCATCTTAGGGAAGTAGGTCATGAAATCTGAAGTATAACTATACAATTTTGTCTTGAAAGGTGATTTAATTATCATTGTGTTAAATGGTACTTCCCAGCAGAACTGCACAGTGACATTGGAATGCTTTATGAGGTTGTGACATACAGATGCTATACTTAAAATTTTGTCTCAAAATGTTAAGATATCATGAAGTTGTTTGATTTGTTCAGTGTCCTACAGTAAATAATAGCAAACCAAGACTGCAGATTTATAAGTAGACACCTAACTGCTGGCTAAGAGAATGGTTACAAGTGTATGGGAGATCATGTTGTAAGTCTGGGGATGGGTGGTGGGTCTGCAGTGACAGGTTTGGGGAAGGTGTGAGAGATGAAAATGGACCATTATCTTTATTCAGGAAAAGGGTGCAGGGATGTGTGGACCAGGGAGTAGTTTCTACTGGTAATGTCATTTTGGTACACTGAATAGGTACACTAAAATTTAAATACTGTTGGAGAGGGTGATAAGTACAGTGGTTTTATGGTATGTATTTATTTATTAAGTGTCTGTGTCTTGGGCACTTTAACTTTGTGAATATGCTTTGTGTTCTGCATCAAAGAACTGCAGCTCAGCTCTCCCCGGCATCATCTACTGCTTGGCTGTCTTGAATCTTAGTAGTTGACACAGGAAGAATGGGCAACCCCTCCCCAATATTAGCTTTTATGCAAAAGCTGAAAGATATTGGGCAGGTACTGTAAGTTCAGTAGATAGATAAAAAGATGTTTTTATTTGTGCATACACTTTGAATAACATTTCATTCATCAGCATGTGCCATTCATCTCTCCTGAGCCGGCATGTTAACTGATGTAACAACATCGACATCATGTAAGAAACGAGCTCATTGTTGCAGTACGCATCATGTCATGAAATTAGGAGGCGGCAGTTTAATCAATGAGCTAAATCTGTAAATAGATAATAGGTTTAGGACAGAGCTTAGGAGAGCCTTAATACCAAGAAACAACCTTTGTATGACACCATTTTCTGATAAACCAAGATGTTCCCTCAAGCGCAGGTAAGTCAACATACCCAAATGATTGGAAGATGTTCGGAAGATATAAAACATACATAGTGGGCTGAGACAGCCTTAATGTTAATAATATAGGAAACATTAGATGTTAATTTATTTGCTTTGTTCCTTTACAGGCTGGAGTCAGAGAACTATCTATAACTAGAATTTTGGAAAAAAAATCACATTTAAATCCTATGATGTTATGATGTGGTCAGCTACAAAGGAAGAATGCCAGCTATGCTATATACAAGTTTTTAACATTTTTAGTGCACCTACCAATCCTTTTCATATTTTGCTGAAGCAAGATTTGTGGCTTTGATAAGGTATATCAAAGCATTACACAGAAAACTGTAGTTTCACAACAGATTAGAATCATATGACACAGTTACCCATTTCCATACCTATTAGATTACATTCAACTAGCAATTTATTTTTTCTTTCTTTCTTTCCACTATTCAGAAGTGCCTTAAAATTGCCACAGTTTTGGATCCTGTTACTGTTCTTGACTTTATTTTCTCTCAAAAAAAAATGTTTCCTTCACCTACCACTCTTTCTGTGAAACGATATTTACTTATGTCTTTCGACAATGATCCACCTTGTACCCCTATACTATGATCTCCTGTTGTTATATAGCACCATTTTGGAAGAATGGCACTCATTTGAATTCTGTGAATCCTGTTTCGTGATTAAACACTTTTATTATGCCCCTCATTCTTTTATCTTTCCTCAAGACTGCATATGCTAATTTTTCTCATCTGTCTTAAAATGACTTATGCGGCATGTAATGTAAACCATTGCATGTTTTTGTTGCCTTAAACTGCTTGTATCAAGTCTGTGTCCATGTAACAGTGTGATATCAATAAGTGTACATAATACTACATTTCTGATCAGATGAATCACAAAATCACAATGACATGATTTTTACTCGTAATATCTTTTTTAACTGCCAGCTTACTTTGCCACTATCTTTCATTGCATGCATTCCTTTATATCATTTGATTTGACCACTCTTAGGTTTGTCTTCTCTTTTGTTGCTGTTTCTGCTTCTGCTTCTCTCTCCAATTGTGCATGTTTGGCTTTACTCCCCAGATGTACAAAGTTAAATTTTTCTTTGAATTTAAGTTTGAAACTTTCCTCCAGCCTCTTCTTTTACTTTCTATATTATGTATGTTTGCCCTCTTTTGTAACTACTCTCTGCTGTTAATAACATGAACGGTTCTCCCTGTAGATGTTTTGCAGTGTGTCACTTATTAAGACAGTGAAAACAAATGTGACCCAGTACTGACACCAAAAGTACCAAGTGAACATTATTGTATCATCTGAGATTACATCCTTTATTATGCCCCTCTGTCACTTACTGCTTTATTCCTGTTATCATACAAGAACCTATTCCTAATTATTGTAATATGTTCACTGTTCTACTGGGTGTTTGCATACAAAATGGCTTGGTAAACTTTTGTTTTTCTTTTTCAATTTTTTTTTAATTTGGAATATTTTAAAATTCAAAAACATCACACAATAAACAACAGCTAAGAGTGATAACCTAATAACATCTTTAATATAAAAATGTTTGTGTTTTATTAAAAACAACAAATGAAAAAAAAATCTGCCAGATCCTTAATTGCTTTATCAATTCTCTTGTGTCTTTGCACAAGCCTTCAAAGGAGTTCAGTTAAAGACTTTCCATAAAACTCTCCACAACTTATATAATACAGATTCACCAGTCAGAACACGGAATTCATAATTAGCAATTAAATAATTAATCAGCTTTCACCGGTCAGAATACACAAATCCTAATTAGCAATTAAATAATTAATGACCTAAAAAGACTTTCAATTACATTCCGTATTCAAACCAAAAGGTTTTAAATTAGCAAATTTAAGAAAATACATATATTACTTAAATAATAAGCTTTTTAATACCGCTCTTTTAGTTTTATTTGTGTTTTTATGTGGATTTTATTATACTGAAATATGGAACCATTACATATCTCTAGTAGAATTTATATCCACCCAAACATATATAAAATAATAGCTACAATTTAGCATCCATATTATCTCAACTTTTTCTATATGTCATAACATATTGGGTCTGATTCCAAAATACTTGCTGCCGCTGTAAAGGACTTACTCTGATGCAAGCTTGCTCCAGTTCCGATTGGCTTGCTCTTAGTGTAAGTGAATTACTCCAGTGAATACACTGGTTTAAATTACTTAATCTGAGAGCAAGACTTTTGGAATCTGGTCCCCAGTGTAAGCAGTGCAAGTCAACTATATAAATAGGCCTTACACCAGAGTAAGCCTTTTGGAATCAGGGCAGGCTTACACTGGAATAAGTTGTATACACTGACAGTAAGTCTTTAAAATCTGGCTCATTATAAGGAGCAAATCTTCTTAAAGGGAAAACAATGGGATCTGAATTTGATGAAATACTTCCCTATAAATTTTCATTCTCATACAAGAATTTGAAATAAAGATGTATACAGCATGCTTTAATATTATATATTTTTGACTAGGTAATGGTTTTGAAAACTTTAAAGGATTTAATTTGCATGTTGTTAAAGCCCTGTTATTTCAATACTTTCAGAATCATTCATTTACTTGTGATATACAGCTTTCTTAATATTAGCAATTAAATGTTTTTGTTAGCTATAGCCACATCTACTATATGGCTTTCTTAATATTAACAATTAAATGTTCATGTTAACCATGTCCACATTGACTTCCTTATCTGATACTCTGGTTGCCCACAATCATACATACAAATATTATACATAAAAAGTGTTCTTTCTGCACCAGTAACAGATTACAGTTAGCCTTGCATGTTTATAAAAGTGCTATTTGCAAAAATGTACATTTATACAGACACAGAATGATAGCTATCAGGACAAGGAAAATGAAATCATATTTGGTGAGCTTGTAATATACCAGTCTGTTTTAAAATATGTGCTCATGAAGAACCTAGTATTCAGAACTTTAAATCCTCAGTCCTGGGTCATGCATTTCACATATAACTGCTCTGCAACATACATAAATGTGAAAATGGACTATATAAATCGTATTTTCATTGTACTATTCTACTACAAGTTTCGCCTAAACAACTTTCTTTATGCTGAATTTTGTGAAACATGTTGCATTTTAGTCTAATCAATGCAGCTACTGTATTTTAATGGAAATCATTTCACAGTTTTAAATAACCTCTACTGCATTTTTCGTTAGGATGACAGATATGATCTGTCAGTATCTACACAGGAGTAAAAGCAGCTATGAATGTATACTTATTGTAGAATACAACCATGTTCCCTTACCTTTTATACCAGTTAAAGAATAATTGCTGCTTATTTTATCCTGCTTTTCATTTTTGCTTCTTCATACTGATGACAATGATGAATAATCATGCATCATTTATAATTAAGCACAGCTGAAGAATTCTAGAGTCTAGTTTATATTGTTGCTTTTCCAACATTTTGTAAACATAGTATCAAACAAACAAAAACAAGTTCCAATGAGATAAAAGTCAGATAAATAAAAAATAAATAAAGTTCCAAAAATAAGAAAAAGTAATTGGCATGTTTTGAATTCTTGGGCAGAGAATTTTATCAAGACGTAAAGACAATTATAAAATCATAGTAAATACACTTAACTGAAATACACTAGTGACATTTACTTGTTAAAAAGATGCACAGGTGTTGCTTGCAACAAACAAATTAAAAGGAAACATTCCTTCCGACCTGTATAAATGTGAATTAAATTAATTCTGCCACACTGTTTCTAGGTGTAATGATTTGTAATTACAATTACTACCAATATTCTTGGCTTATAAAGCACAAATCCCATGAACTTAAGAAAGTATGCACATTCTGGCTGGGATTCACAAAAATCAGCCACAATGTGGTAGACCACATTGTGCATGATGAGCAGCCACCCCCAGAGTTTGATTCAGAGATGCACTCATTGTGAGCATTGGAGACTAAGCAGCAGAACTGCTTGTTAAATATGTTAATAGCTACATAAGCAAATGCTAATGAGCAACATCATTAAAATGAGGGGCTTCATCTATGCAAATGAGGTAAAACAAGATGGAAGAGATTCAGAAACATGTAATGAGCACAATGTGTTATCTTAACACTACTGGTAATGACTGCAGCCAAATCCTCTTGTTCATAGAGATATGTTAAGGGGTTACCACACTGTTAATTAATGTGTATATGCAACAGGCTATTATTGCCATTACAAGCCACAGTGGTGCATGTTGTTGCCCTCAGAGGTGCCAAGTTACCTGACTGAGCATAACATTTCATGGACTCCATGGCATAACATTGTGGACTTGGACTATGTGGATCAAAACATCATACATAAGCTGATAGACATGTATTAGTACATGGGAGTCATGGCTAACTATTCCAGTGGATACCAACGTATGTGTGGTCTATCCATCCTAGCAACAGGGACCTTTCAGTGACCAACTGGGGACATAGTGGAGGTGCCTCAGACATTTGGCTCAAGAATACACTATCATTTTTTCAATGCCATGCTGCAGCATCTAGAGGAGCATATATGGCTTCCATGTACCACAGAGAAGACAGCCAACAGCATGTTGCACTTCTATGATATAGCCTGTTTCCCTGAGGTAGATTGCACCTACTCTAAAAAAGCCCCACCTGGTGACCTGGGAAGAAGGTACATGAACTGTAAATGTATCACTCTTTTAATTGTTGGATGATTTGCAATACACAGGGCATCATCTACAGTGTGTCTACAGGCCACTTGGGCAGTTACCATGATTCTCACATACTGCACACCCGTGACCCTTACTAACAGTTTGTGAGGGGTGACTTTTCCCAGTGGCATCCTATTGGTGATGATGGATATGCCCTGGAACCCAGGGTGATGATACCCATCAGAAATCCTGAGAATGAGACTGAGCATGGATACAGTTATGCCTTGTCACAAACTAGGGTCATTGTAGAGCATGTGTTTGGACTGCTGAAGGCATGCTTTCACTGACTGGTTGTATCTGTTAGTGTCCTGAATTATGACCCAGTCACGTGCTAAAATATTTTCAGTGTGTGCAGTGCTACACATTATGGTATGTAGGAAGCAGTTCCAGAAGAGACAGAAATTGCAGGAGGAACATCTCTCAGCATTCCAGGCTGTGGAGGTTGTGCCAGATGAACAGTCAGTGGAAGAACCAAAAGCTGTGGATGAAGATGCTAGTGAGATACAGTGTCTTACACACAGCTTCAGCCTACAGCATAGCATATACACAACAGTAAAAGTGATGCATTCAAATCAAGCGTCAGCCTGTGATTACCCAAGCATAGGGTGGCCAGCCTGTTCATTAGACAAAGACAACCCAAGTAGAAAGACAGGGCACAGTTATGATAATTTACACAGGTGGGGAGGGAGCACTAGTGTGCAATGCCTTCCATTGGGAAATGTGTATGTACTGTACCAAATGAAACTTTCTTGCTGTAATGTGTGAAAAATGTGTGCCTGGAGGGGATTATTGAGGAAGGTCAGGTGACTGGCCACTGGCACTGGTGGATTGGGTGTGTGAGGCAATGGGAGCAGCAAAGATATGTGCATGTGTGTGTGTGTGTGTGTGTGTGTGTGTGTGTGTGTGTGTGTGTGTGTGTGTGTGTGTGTGTGTGTGTGTGTGTGTTTGCTTAGACACAGCCTCTGCAGTGGTTGTAACACTGTGGCTCGATCTAGTGAACAGGTCCATGGCATGCATAGTCGATGGCTGGACATCCCTTGTGTACCCCTGCCCATGACAGCTGCCTCTACCATGAGTTACAGCGATAGTACCATGATCCTGCATGTCTGTGAACATCATCCATTGCCAGACATACCACTGCTGCAGCTGGCATGACTCCCGAGACACCCTCTTCTGTCTGTTGTCACCTCCACAACTGATGTTGTTTTGAAACAGCTGATGCTGCATGACCTTTGCTGTCCACACTCATGATGGATATCAGCCATGAAGGCAGTGGTGTATTGCCTTCATGGATGGCATCTGCTACTTGGCATGCTCTCTAGGGAGGACAGTCCTTGTGCCAGTATTTGACCGAATATATCAAAACTGTCACACATACAGGACATGCACTCCTAGAGTACATCACACACACACACTGCATTATACATATCAATTCTGCAAAGGCTGTGGTGGTATTAGTCTGCACCCCCACAATGGCCCTGCACGTACATTCAGTGAAAAAGATAAAATGATAACAATGCTCTTTACATTCTACAAATTGTAGTTTTAAAAAGTTCTGTTTTTTTTTTTTTTTTGAGGAGGATCACAAGTTATGGGACCAAAAAAGGTGATTAAGTAAGGAAGAAAGAAAGAAAACCAGGTGTCTATTATATTTATAAGCAGATAAATGTCCAAGCTCAAATGCTGTCATGAATATAAAATGTTTTTGAAAGAACTTAAAATAAAGAAATTGGAGATGTTTTTGTACATGGGTGTTGAAAAGCTGTTTTTATGTTTTTGTTGTTATGCTTTATGTAATTATTTATGTTATTTATGTAATTATTTATGGTATTTTTTTAACATTATGTTTTTAAATATGTGATTGGTCATGTGATGTGACAACAGGTAAGTGTTCATTTGTAAATATAATTGTTCTGAAGAAGTGTATACTACATTCTAGATAAAAGTGCTAAATATTAAATGTTCATTTATGTCACTTGCATGAATGGTTATTGCTTTTAATTTTGAGTGGTTATACTTGAGTTTCCATTATTTTTAGATTTTTGTTAATATATATATATATATATATATATATATATATATATATATATATATATGTGTAGACACATCACTGTGTGAATTAGTAGCTTTAATGTATTCATTTACTGTGCAGTAACATGAGTTTGCATATATTTGGCAGGAGTAATGCTGCTACAGTGGCTCAACTGGTAGGAAGCTTGGTTTATATGGCTCATACAAGGTAGGTTGTGGGTTGTAGTCATTAGTACTAAGACTCTACAACATCTTCAGGTTAAGGACCCATCTAAGCAAATTCTATATTTGCTTCCGAAAATTCACAAATCCATCATTCATCCCCCGGGTAGACCAATTGTCTCTGGCCATGGCTCACTGACAGAACCACTGTCTGAATTTCTTACCCAACATTTAAAACCTTTATTGATACATGTCAGAGCCAGAATTCAGGACACAACCCAGTTTTTGAATATTATTCAGGATACCCAGCTTGACCCAAATTGGATTATGTGCACCTTAGATGTGAAATCTCTCTACACTAGCATACCCCATTGGGGAGGTTTACAGGCTCTGGAATTTTGGCTAATCAAATCTGAAATTTATCCACCAGGGTTCAACACATTGCTTATATGCATGTGTGAACATGTTCTGAATAAAAATGTCTTTTATTTCCAAGGCGAATGCTATTGGCAATTGAGAGGAACGGCTATGGGTGCATCTTTTGCACCCATATATGCTGATCTCTTTATGGCATATTTAGAAGAATATGTGATTTACAATCCTCTACACAACATTTACCTTGTGGAAATGGACATCTGGAGGAGATACTTGGATGATTGCTGGATGGTGTGGCGTGCGGATACTGAATATCTTTTTGAATTTGTGGAATACTTAAACAATAATGTATGGGGTATAGAATTTTCCATCACTTTTGATAAAGAACAGATTGATTTTTTGGACGTTACGATTTATCGTAACAAGGACCATACCCTGAATACGAAAACACACCGTAAGTATCCACAATTCAATTCTTTGCTTCATGCTTCCAGCATGCATCCACGTCACACCATCCGCAACATCCCCAAGTCTCAATTTCTTAGAATGAAACGTGTCAACTCCTCCCAGATTGATTATGATACAGCCAAACATGATTTGAGACACAGATTTTTGGACAGAGGCTACTCCAGTTTTGATATCGAATCTGCCCGAATATGGAGTGATAGACAGCATAGAGACTCATTATTAATATACAAAAACAAAGATAAACATATCAAAGATGACACCATTAGATTTATAACTACTTATGGTAGGAATCACCAGATAGTGAGGGAGATTATGAATCAAAACTGGAATATCCTTTTAGCCAATGACCATCTATGACAAATTTTGGGTAACAAATGCTCCATTACATACAGGAGAGGTAAACCTCTGAGTACACTACTCTCACATTTCAAACACAAGGAGAGTGGTGGTGCACAGTACAAACAACTTACCATCTCTGGGGATGAATTGCTAGGCACATTTCCTTGTGGTCACTGCAGCTCATGTTGTCAGGTAAATAAGCTAAAACAATTTACCAGTGCCAATACTAGTAAAGTCTATGATGTACGCATATTTGGCAATTGTTCATCTACTTGGGTGATCTATTTAGCTACATGTCATTGTAATGCATTTTATGTGGGCAAAACTTCTCGCCCACTTAGAACCAGGATCAGTGAACATAGAAGTGAGATACGTAACAAAAAAACTACTAATGCTTTATACCAACATTCTACCAAACATACAACAGCCAACTTTATGTTCATGATCATTGACAAGGTTACGGGAAACAGGCATAACCAATTGGGTTGGCAAAGCATACTCAGCCACAAAGAAAAATATTGGACTATCCATTTAGGAGCATTATTCCCACCCGGCCTTAATGAACATCTAGGATAATCAGAATATGTATGGTTTACACATGTTTTTTATGGCAAAGGGTATTACATTGTTATTATAGGAACATACCAGTTGGATGGTGCCTTTTGCTAATATATGACCATCAATTGAGACCGATAGCCATTTATTTTTGATTGACCTGAATATGCCCTGTATATTAACTATACTATGATGACTATATATATAATTAATATCTGTAATAAGTTACCTTTAGTTTTAGACGTTATTACAGAATTGGGACAGAGATTTGTTGAACTATACCGGATTACTTCACATTTGAACTCTATTCCCTAAAATTTGTGGTATAGTAGATACTGTATGATTTATTTGAAAATACAATATATGTATGTCATAAACATGATTTATTACTAATCACAGGTCATCACATAACTTATAAGATTTATTATTGGCCGTGTGTTATTCTGAGTTAGGCAATATATTATATGTATTGTTTAATATTAGGACACTGTTTTGACAATTTCTGACTTGTATGTATGCCAAATAACATTGTTCACATTTTTTATACTATATCGAGAATATATATATTCATTTAATTTTATTGAAACAGTCTGGTTATCAGGATACATCAAAATCTTTCATGATTAATTATGTATGCACATAAATTATGTGCCTTGATTTTGATTGGTTTTGCCTCTTTTATAAGCATCCTTGCTTATCAGCGAATTGTTACCATTTTTTCCTCCTCACTGAAGAAGGTTTTTCCGAAACTAGTATGAGGATCGAGCTATAACTTCTGTGCTTTTGTGCACTAGTCTATCTACAATAAATATTTAGACTTGGAACTTCTGGTGCTGGCTTTGGCGTTTTTTTCATGTTGGGTTGGCCGTGCACAGCCGTACTTGCGAGGTAGGGTGTTTCTCATGTGGGTTGTAGTCACTCAGCTAGTGTTTTTCTTCCATGTCCATGTAGTGCATACATTACACCATTGGGGATTAGGGGAAACAGAGATTGCAAAGTACTTGCATGTGCTTCCATTTGTTGTGTATACCTGTTAAAAGTCCATGATGTGTCTCCCTGGTATAATGCAGTTAGATGCAACGTAATGTATTTTAATTGTTATATACTACAGTACTTAACTGTATTCTTGCATTTCTCTCCTCTATTGTCTTCATCTCTATCATTTCTGTTTATTAGACTCCAGACTGGTAGCCCAACATAATGCATCAGAGATACTCCAGGTGCAGCTAACATTGGGTAAGACAGTGATTCAGGTCGTAGCCTGCTATAGGTCCGCAACCATGTCCCAAGACTCACACTCCATGTTACTAAGCACCCTGGAGAATATTAGGGTGCAACCTAACACTCTCATACTGGGCAACTTCAACTACCCCTCAATTAACCGGGAAAACTACTCATGTACCAATACACTTGCCCAATGTTTCCTGGAATTCACTAATTCCAGTGCCCTGGACCAGCTTGTTCTTACCCCCACTAGAGGTAGCAACATCCTTGACCTGGTCATTACTAACACGGGTGACTGTTGCTCTACACCAATAGTCAACTCCTCCCTGGTTAGATCCGACTACAAACTAATCACTTTGGACCCCCCCCCCACAAAGGTAACCACCATGAAAAACATTTCGAAAGCTAACTTTGGGCTCCTAAAAACAGAGGTGGCTAACTTCCAGGCACTCATGCAAATGGAGAATAGTTGCACGACTACCGAATCATACATCAATGCACTGTACGAGCATGTACACAATTTAATGGATCTCGCCATACTCAATAGAACCAAGATGCTCTCCTCCAAAAAAGGAAGCTAATCTGGTGGCCCCTTGCCATAAACAAACTCTACAACAGAAGGAAGAAACTGATGCGGAATAAGGTGAAGTCCCAAGACTGGAAAAATTCCCTTATCAGCCTCAACTAAAAGTTGAGATCCCTCATTAAATCCTCTAAGCTAGCTATGAAAACAGAATTGCAGCAGATAGTAAAGACAACCACAAGGCATTCTATAGTTATGTAAAGAATCTCCACGGCAATACCCAGATTTGCTCTGAGCTACTGTACAATGGTACCTCCTATACTGAGCCAACAGATATTGCCAATATACTGGCCGACAGATTCAGTGCCAACTTTACCCCTCTACCTCAAAGGACCAATCATAATACCAGCAGATTGCCAGGCACCCAGTATTACTGCTGCAAAGGTTAAAACAGCACTGTCCAAGACCAAGAATACAGCTTCTATGGGACCTGACAATATCCCTGGCTGTGTTCTACATGAACTGCAGAGTGAACTGGCACCTCACCTGTGTGTCCTGTTCAATCACAGCCTCACCTCAGGTTTTGTCCCTACTGAACGGCACACTGCTACAGTCATCCCTCTCCAGAAAGGAGGAGTGACTACAGACCCTGGTAACTATCGCCCCATTAGCCTGACAAATCTGATATACAAAGCTATGAAATGCATCATTATGGCTCTAACAAACAAGGATATAGGGAATCTCCAAACTCTGGATCCCACACAGTTTGGTTTTCTGAAGTGTAGATCATGCCTGTTCAACTTGGTCAACTTCTCTGAGTCAGTCACCAGAGCTGTGAATGAAGACAAGGTAGTTCATACAGCCTACCTTGATCTGTCAAGGTCTTTTCTTACCATTCCCCACTCAGGAATCATAGAAAAACTTACTAAGCTAGGCATCAACCCCTATATCACTAGGTGGGTTGCAAACTGGCTCACAGATAGAACCCACAGTGTGAAAGTAGCTGACTACAAGTGAGACTGCCGACCAGTCATGAGTGGAGTCCCACAGGGATCGGTCCTGGGTCCTCTCCTGTTTGGTATCTACTTCTCAGAAGTCCAGGCCAACACAAAGGGACTCTGGCTGAAAAACTTTGCAGACGATTGCAAGTTGGGAGCCATTATTAACTCCCCAAGTGATGCTGACATCCTACAGAAAGGCCTCACTGAGACCAGCGACTGGTATCAGAACCATGGCCTTAAGCTCAATGCCAAAATGTGTCATCACCCCCTTTGGGAAAAACCCAGTTCTCATGAATTGCCACATCGATGGTAGTCCACTGAACACAGAAGGCGTTATAAGAGATCTGGGAACACAGGTTGACAGCAACCTCTCTTTTGACCACACATTGCCACTGTGGTCAGAAAGTCCTTCTATGTGAGTTACACTATTACATTAGTGAATTTTAAAACTCACTAATGTAAATGATGCCCTGTATACTTTATGCCTGGTTCAACTCATTTTGTGATTGCTGCTATTTAGAATTGTTGACTAGATGCCTGCTCTGTGTTTTAGAACTCACTAATGTAAATGCTGCCCTGTATACATTGTGTCTGATTCAACCACAGCTACTAAGATCTGTTGAGTAGCTGGCTGCTCTGTTTTAAAACTCACTTATTATAAATGCTGCACGGAATACTTTCATGCCTGGTTCATCTACAGTAGTTTTAGCTGTCTTACTGTGGACCAAGCTATCTTGCTGCGAGTTTTATCCATTGGTTAATGCATTTGTTTGCTTACTGTTTTCCCTGATTTAGTAACAACTTTTTCACTAAATATTTTTTTTTATTATTTCAAATAAGATGTCTTAAACATTACATGAAATAAAGATAAATAACATATTTACAATTCTAAAACATTACTAACTTCAAACCATTATATAACTACATTGGTGTCTATGCAAATAACATTGAAATTCTATATTATATAAAGTTAGAAACATAAGATGATATATCTTCTTCGATATTTTCAAGTATTTCCAGTACTAGTAACAACTTTTTACTTGTCATACATTTCAAATATGCTTTAGTTATATATAATGCTCACTGCAACAGGTGTAATAGCCTGCTGTCTAGCTGTGACTGTGTGTTCTGCTATGTTGAGAGGAATGTATCACTTTTTCACTCTGATTGCACATCTGTATTAACTTTTTTCTAAGTATATTTATTAACTATAGCAGCGTTTTAAAGCTAAATTTTCTAGAGCATTGCATTTGTACTACTGTTCTAGAGTGAATTAACTGTAGCAGCATTTTAAATCTAAATTTTGTGTAGCATTGTATTTGTACTACTGTGCTAGAGTAAATGCAGATGTGGGAGTCTTAACAGTTTGTGTTTATATTGTTTGAGTTTCTCTTTCTGTCCTCTCTAAAATACGTCCATCTGTCTTTTTTGTGCTAAGTAAGAATTTTTATTATTTTTTTCTCTCCTCAGCTATCGGTGAAGTTTGGGCAGGATTCACGAAGCCTCCATGTAAGTGTTATAACTCATACATGGAGGCTGCAGTTAAATGGAGTGATGTCAGCATGCCCTGCATATTCATGAGAGCATGCTGAATCACACCTAAGGCTAACACGGTCCGTGTAAGACAGTAGGGGGAGTGTCCGTAGGCCAAGCCCTGTAAGCGGACACGCCCCAGAAGAGGAAAAGTGCCCAAAGTAAACACCCACGACAGAGTCCATGGAAATGTGAATAAACACAACACAACACATGCCCCCACAGACTACGAACATAAAATGTACAAATGAACATCTCATCATTTTTTTTTAAATTGTAAAGATGTTTAACCGTGAGTGCGCTCGTTTGCGCGGGCGTGCCCGTAGCACAGCCACAGTTAGCAGTCAGTGGGAAAGCATATAAGAACTAAATATGCAAAGTAAGCCAAGAAGCAATAGCATAGTGGTAGAGATGTTGGCTGAAGAGCAGGCATTCATGGTTCGAGCCCCCACAACACCAATTTTTATTTTTAGCAAAATAAGCACGAAACAAGTCCCTGACAAATATGTACATATAAAATCACACTTTATGTAAAATGTAATGAAATAGCCCATTTATATTGAAGAAATGTGAGGTAACAAAACAATAAAAAATGCCAGATGTGCCCATAGCTGAGCTACAGTTTAACAGGGTGAGTGCATCTGCCCCTAGGTGAGCAGTGGTTTAACTGGTGCAAAATGAGTGCCCGTAGCTGAGCAGTGGTATAACACGCTGAATCTATGTGCCCCTAGCTGAGCTGAGCGTAATATGCGTGCTGACAGCCAAATGAGGCTTAAACCAGCATACCCCATTTGTGCGGAGCTGCGCACCGCGCAAACAAGCTAACCAAAGGGCAACGTTGAGCAAGCCGTATCAAAACTGCCTTTACACAGACACACCCCTCAGCTTGTCTAGACAGTCATAAAAAATAAAAAGTAGTGGCCAGGTTCGAACCCAGGATACTATACACCATAGTCAAGGTACTGAACCACTAAGCCATGACAGCAGTACCTAGAAATGCAATAATAGCAAATGTATAGGAATGAATACAAACTGGAGCATGACAATGCAGGTTTAGTGAAGTTGATACAATTCTAAAATGGCCAATCACAGATATGTGCAGGAAAAACGGACTATATAAGCCCCATAGGCGGGAATACACAGCATAAACGATTGTTGAACTGACTTGCAGCCAGAATGACAGGAGTAGGTGAGGGTAGTTGCTTTCGAGCACAGAGGTGGGGCGTTGAGGAGTCCAGGTACATGGTCTGGCTCCTAGTCCACAATCATGAGGCCCAACTCATGCAGGGCCCGGTCCTGTGGGGAGCATATAGGGCTGAGGCGTGGGACCGGTTGGCTCATGATCTCACCAGTGCCACAGGGATTCCAAGGACTGGTGAGCAGGTCCGTCACCACCATGCGGACCTGAAGAGACGCAAGCAGGACCAATTGAACCTTTGCATCCAGGAGGCCCGGCAAATGCCCAACGCCCCACTACTGAGTAAGTTACATTTAATTATGTATGTAAGAAATTAAACTAGCTGATATTATGGAGATGTGTATTCCAATATTACTTCATTTATATTACAGCTGCAGGTGTCTGTTCTGCGAACCGCAGAGCCTATGGCGATAGGCTGGTGCGGTTGCGCCACCGGGCAGGTCAGTAATCCACTACCAGTAACTGTAAAGAAATATAAATGTATGACAGTCAGCAAAAGAGTGCAGTGTAGTCACTAAGTAATAAAATGTGCAAGTAACAGTGTGAAAATGTTTGCAAGTATTGCTTGATTACAAAAGTGTGTTGCAGTCTGTAATCCAAACAGAAAAATGAAAATGTCTGACATAAATTCTGAAATAAAGATGCCCCACCTGTAAGAAAATAGTACACAACCTGCAGCAGGCTGAAAAGTACAGCTGCAGAAGATGATGAAATCACATGTGTGAAATATATCCCTGTTGAAATACTGAAACATGACAGAAGTGAGACTGCTGGAAAGGATTGTAATAACTACAGGTAACACATGTCAATAAAGCCTAGAAGTAAGTACCATCCTGAATAGTAAAATGAAAACAAGTGAGAGAGTGTGAGAAAGTGTCATGAATCCAGCAATACAGTAGTAATAACCCGTGAATAAAGTATACTGCAGTCAGTACAGAATGAAATGCATGTGAGAATCAAAACCAAACAGCGAAATCTGTTCAAAGTGTTGCTGCATCTGGAATGTGTATCCCAAAATCTGGATATGTTGCTCTCAGTCTGCAATATGCAGATAGTATGATTGTCTGATATACCAAACATCCACACTTGTCTATAGCTATATAAAGCAAATGTAGCAGGATGATGTAGCTGAACAAAGCTAGATATGAATGTGTATGAAGAACAATAAAATGTATATTGATGTTGCAGTAACAGTCCTATCACCAAGTTGAAGTAGTTATCATATTGGAAACTGTAGTTAGAACAGTAGTGTGTATATATGTGCAGCTATTAGAAATGTACAGCATATGTATTGGTATTCGAATGTGTTAATATTATTTGCTTCACCCCACCCTATAACCACATATAACCCAATCCAGCAATACAGTAGTAATAACCCCTGAATAAAGTATACTGCAGTCAAGACAGAATGAAATGCATGTGAGAATCAAAACCAAACAGCGAAATCTGTTCAAAGTGTTGCTGCATCTGGAATGTGTATCCCAAAATCTGGATATGTTGCTCTCAGTCTGCAATATGCAGATAGTATGATTGTCTGATATACCAAACATCCACACCTGCCTATAGCTATATAAAGCAAATGTAGCAGGATGATGTAGCTGAACAAAGCTAGATATGAATGTGTATGAAGAACAATAAAATGTATATTGATGTTGCAGTAACAGTCCTATCACCAAGTTGAAGTAGTTATCATATAGGAAACTGTAGTTAGAACAGTAGTGTGTATATATGTGCAGCTATTAGAAATGTACAGCATATGTATTGGTATTTGAAGGTGTTAATATTATTTTCTTCACCCCACCCTATAACCACATATAACCCATTCCACGTGAAAATGGTATGTGCAATCACAATTAACACCCCTGGACATTTGTCCTGTTGGGTCATATATATTTGCATGTCCGTTGATGCATCTGCCCTGTTCATACATCCAAACCTGATGGCTTGTTGCCATCAATCAACCCTGCATGTTGTTGGACTGTGTATTGCTGTTCAAATTATGCATGTGTTATGCTCGCTGTTCAATGGTGTGAATATCTGGGTGTTTGGTTAATGGGAATACTAATGTATGCTGTTACAACTAATTGTGAATGGTATTATATGTCACTAACCCAAACTGTCATGACATAATGCAAAACATAGGACGACAGGGAAGGCGGGTTCTAGCAGACCCACCTCTCCCACCTCAGCTGGCGAGTGCACCTGGCACTAGTGCCCAGTCTGGACCCTCCTTCGGTGGCCCTGTGCCACCTGCGGGTGGAAGCGCTGCAGGTGATGGGGCTCATCCCCCCTCTGCAAGTGTGGCTGGAGGAGAACCACCACTCACCCTCCGTAGCGTCCAGACTGTGGTGTGGAGGGAGATCCAGGACTCTGTTCTCGAGCCCCTACGCCAGCTTGAGGCACAGGTGGCACAACTTACGGGCATGCCTGTTGCCTGGCCTACACAGCCCCGTCCTGGGCAGTGAAGGAACAGTGGCAACTGCCTATGTGTGGGGATATCAGTTCCACTGTTGCCATCTGTGGGCTCATGGGCTCTGGATATCCAAACCTCCGTCCCCGTCAATTGTGTAACCCCCCCACGTGTCATACACTGCCCCTGTATGCGTCTTGTTTGTCTTGTCTGTTTACCTACCCAACCTACCTCCCCAGCTATACCGACTTCCTTCACCTGACATACCACTCTCATCTGAAAAAAAAAAAAAAAAGGGCACTCTGTACCCACAAAAATTACCCCATACATAGCTGCCCATTCCGCACACATGTCTGCTGGACATGGAAACTATCAATTACAATTGGCTGTACAACAAGTATTATTGTTGTCCTGACACCTCTCTCAGGGGTGGAAGGTTTCAAATGTCACACCAAATTACATACATATGCACAGCTGTTGCTGATGAAGAAATGGGCAGCTATGGGCCTTACCTACATCCCTCCTGCAAATCCCAAGCTTGTTTCCCTACTGTCTTACCCTCTTTGTGACCCCTTTTTCACCACTTTCCTGTCTCCCCATTTTCATTTCTTTCAAAGAAAATAGCGCGGGTGTGCGTAAGAGTAAGCACGTTTAAGCGGTTGTAAGCGGGTGTGCGCTTGTGTGCACGGAGCTGAACGCCAGTGCTCATGCGTGAGCTCCGTGCAAACCAGCGCTAACCCGGTTACAACTGCTTAAAAGTGCCTTAGTCACTTTGATTGACAGGTCCTGTAGTCAGTTCAAAAGCAAAATAAAATCCCACTGTCAGTCCCGAACCCAGGACCTTGGAAACATTAGTCTGTATGACCTACCACTAAGCCATGACTCTTATACAAGAACATTGTGCTAAAATAAATATAACATGTAATAGTAGGGATGAATGTAAAGGGAATATAGGATGTGTAGTACACAAAGCATGTCATTTAGAATTACTGTCAAAACTACTGGATTTCCATAATAGTAGTGTGTAAACAGAAACAGCCATGCTAGTTGGTAACTTGTAGGTAATAATGTCAGTTAATGTACATATATAAATGTATGTATATTTACATATATATATATATATATATATATATATATATATATAAATATATATCTATATATAGTTGTAGGTGTCATTGTGCATACACACTTACTACAGGGAACAGGAGAGAGGAATGGAGAAATGTGAATCTACAACACAGCCTGAATCATGAGAGAGATACTAACCTTTACACTCACAGAACAGTGTCCACAGCATACCAGCATGGTCCCCGCCCTTACAATCTGAAAGGGCAAGGCCTATCTCACATACTCTTTTATAGCACTGTCCTGAAATCACAGTGAGAACTACAATCAGTACACAACTGGCTGCATGCAATTAGCAAATGCTGGCTTACAAATGGTGCAGAGGCCATCACATGGACCTATGCAGATACCTACAAAAGCATCCTGTAGTAACACTCCACACATGCAATACATTCATCATTCATTGCACTGTCTGGAAGCAGACAGAGGGAGAGAGACAGACTGAGACAGAGAGAAAAAAAAATAAAAACACACGCTACACACTGTGACTCTAAGCTGTCAGCAGTGACAGTAGCAGCAGGAAGCAGAAGCAGTGGTAATGCAACCAGCTGCGACAAACACAGGTAATGTAAAGTAGCAGGTTAATAGTCTGCATACTGTGAACCCTCCAAATGTGTCATAGGTCTGTATCTATAGGTATGTCCATGTGATATGTTGTGTGTACGTAGTTCCACCAAAAGGGGATGACTACACATTACATGTCAATCAGTGTTAGACCATGATCCTGGCAGCAGTTGTCTGTGCGTTGCCCTCAGCAATGGCTGTACTGACTGTTTTGAAAGGTCAGCCAGGTTCAAAAGGCAGGATCAGCCCATCACAAAGGCAAACTGGCTGGGAACAAGTGTCTGCAGGTACCCGATATCACTGCATATGCATCCCATACTGAATAATTCCATAGCTTAGCAGACCAGGCCGGTTATGCATATGATGTGGTAGTTCCCAGGGTCAGTAGAGGTGCCTCCTTTGTGGTGTGGGACCACTGTTGCTGTATGCCAGTGTCCAGGTACATATCCTGTAGTACGGCCAAGATTAATTATCAGTCTTATATGCGGTTGCATGTCCTCTTTGGGTGCATGTAGCACACATCCAGGGATACCATCAGGTCACAGTGATGCTGTGTGTTCTGCTTTGCTGAGGGCGGCCCCCACCTGGACATGTGAGATGATAGGAAGGTTACATACAGCCGTGATAAGTATTTCAACTGATGGGGGAGAAGGAAGGGGGATACGTGCACCGAACCTGTCTGCAAGAATGTTGCCAATATCTGTGTGTTTGGTGAATGTTAAGTAGGTGTGTATTAATGCAGAGCATATCAGAGGCATTTGGTCCATATGTGTAACATAACTGAAGAAGGCCTTGTGGTTATCCATAGTGTTTGTGGCCATTTCCCTCCCAGAGTAGGCCGTGGCCATTGTTATGAGAGACCGTAGTGTAGTACCAGTGCTGACCACAGATGCCTTCCCTTAATGTGAATCTGCTCTGTCCTGCAGTAGCCTCCTGCTATTGTTATACAATCTGTCTCTGTCTGGGGTCCACTGGACAGGATGCCTAACCTTTGTGCATAGGGTCTGGTTTAGAAATGTGTGTGCAAGTTCCATGCAATCTGCGGGATGTCCGTGGTAAGCATTTGCAAAGGGGTCAGCAGTGTGGGTTGTGGCTTCCACTGGCCCAGTGTGCTGCATGGATACCATCTCAGTCCTAACAAGTGAATAACTGTCTAATCACATACATATCAAAGTAGTCTACTGTGCTGGTGGTGGTGGTGGGATATGTATATCCAGGCCGAGTAACTTGTGTCCACATCACACTAGTGGATGGCGTCCCACATACAGTACCTTGGGATGAACCCCCAGAGTGAGGTTGTGCATTGGACCTGTCAGTGTGTGCTGACTGATGGGGCATGCTACTATGTTGTGTGGAATGTGGCAGGTATTGTTGCACAGGTGTTGGCTGAGCACTGATATCTGGCCATGTACTTGTGTATCCACCACGAGACACACATGCAACATATGGGAGTAGTAGTATATCACTACACATGAGTATCATGTAAAGTATGTGTGCCATATATTGCTGACATAGTCTGCTGATATCCTGTTTGTGTTCTCTTCCAGGGAGATGGCACGTCAGCGTAATCCCGCCTACTCTGCAGCAGAAGATGAGGAGATACACCAGAGCCTGGTGCGGGAGTATGACATACTGTTTTCCTGCACCAGTCAGAATCAGCAGGAGAGGGCTGCACTGTGGCAAGACCTTGTCCGTAGGGTAAATGACATTGGCATGCATAATAGGACATATGAGCAGGTACGACATCACTGCAGTGATTTAATCAGAAATGTCCATCAGCGTGCGTCGGATATCCACAGGCAACAGGTTGCCACAGGAGGTGGGGTGGCCACACATCCCCCCCTCACCAGACTGGAGGGGCTACTCCTAAGTGTTGTGGCTGCAGCCCCAGAACAGCAACAGCAATACACCTGCATCATGATGGAGGCTGGATCCACACAGCAGCACGACATGGAGCGTGCAGGTAATATGCCATATGTACACTTGACTGTTCTGTACACTGTTAGTTTATGCATGTGAAAGGTGTGTCCGTGGTATGTAACTGTCATCATAGTATGTAATTGTGCAAGTGTGATATTGGCAATATCAGCAGCTGATGTGTGAAAGGCAACTGGTGTACTACTGCACTGTATCATATGCAGTATCAATGGCACAGTTGTGCCCACTGACATTAATCTCATCATTTCTGCAGGTCCCTCCGGGGTTACAGCAAGGCAGGCCATCCATGCTCGTGAGTGTGTTTAACAATACCTATAATAGTCCTGATAGTGCTAGTAACACTAGTGTAACTCAGTAGTGCTCTGTGTGTATACTGCGGGGTGTGCATGTGTGCATGTGTGCAGGTGTGCCTGTGCCCATGTGTGCATGTGTGCATGTGTGCAGGTGTGTCTGTGCCCACGTGTGCATGTGTGCATGTGTGTCTGTGTCCACATGTGCATGTGTGCATGTGTGCATGTGTGCATGTGTGCATGTGTGCATGTGTGCCTGTGTCCACGTGTGCATGTGTGCATGTGTCCATGTGTGCATGTGTCCATGTGTGCATGTGTGCATGTGTGCATGTGTCCACGTGTGCATGTCTGCATGTGTGCATGTGTGCATGTGTGCCTGTGTGCATGTGTGCACGTGTGCCTGTGTGCATGTGTCCACATGTGCATGTCTGCATGTGTGCCTGTGTCCATGTGTGCATGTGTGCCTGTGTCCATGTGTGCATGTGTGCATAAGTGCATCACTGGTAACAATGTGTGGACACTGTAAACTGTGTTTCCTGTCTTCCTCCCACAGGTTCTGGTGCTGCTTTGGTGTCCTGCAGCAGGGAACCTGAATCTGGTGCTACAAGTACTGGTAATGATGATATCTGTGTAATGGTACAGGAAGGTGTGTCAGGGTCCGCCATTGGTCAGCCAATTGACAGTACACAGCTGTCAACCCCATCATTGCGCACAGTCATCCTGCCAGTACATCCTTTGTCACCATTGTCCCTAAGTGATGGACAGGATACAGTGGGCATTGACCAGGGTAATGTGGTACCTGTGGCACATGCTTCCCCACACAGCAGCCATGGGCAGGGTCCTGCGATGGTACCACACAGACAGTTGCCCATGGGTTCTCGTGGGAGCATCTGTGGGCGTACTGCCTCTGGCAGACGTGCCCAAAGAGGTCTGTCAACCTCAGCTATGTTTCGGGCTGTCATGCAGGCACAGTCTTGTTTGGAAAGGTACACCAAACAGGGTCTGAGGGAGCTGAGAGCATGTCACACAGCCATGACTGACAGTATGCGTGACATCGCGGATGCTATCCGTAATTTCACCGATGTCATAGACAGACGTTGTGGGGACATATTACAGCAGTTCCACAACCAAATGTCCATGAGCCAAGGCAATGGTGGGCGTTTGCGGCGTCGACGTGGCCGTATGCCAGCAACAGCAGCAGCTGGCAGTCGGCGCGGATGACAACAGGCCTGCGCACGCCCCCATAGTGCCAGCAGCAGCCCCAGCAATGCTGGGTCTGTGCTGTCATCGGAACGCCCCAGGAGACCACGTGCACGTGGCTCTGGACAGTCCCAACAGGGACCTGTGTCCAGTCAACACACTCCCGCTTCTGATGACAGTACCCAGTCTGGCTTAGTACTGGATACGGTCCGTAGCACCCCTGCCAGGCACAGGTACCGTGTCCGTGCCCACAGACACTGATCTGTATGACCTGCCAGGTGCAGTCTGTGGCTGTCCACAAACCCCTGTATATGGCAGCCATGAGGTGGAACTGTGTGCGTGCATACACACATGCAAAATGTTAACACCTAGGGCGACCACATACACACACACACTGCACCAACAGTGCCCCACCCTGTACTGCTGCCCCTCACCAACACAGATACACACACATGTCAATTGGTGGTATCAGTGGCAGACTCAGGCATACCTAATTCACACCCTGTGCATATGATGACACTGTGCCACCTCCTGCAATCTCCAACATCATTGCGGGAACAAGTAAACACGTTGCTGATGCACAGGGTGACTACATAGAAGTGTATTAGTAGTATCATGTTGGTAACAGTACAGTGTGCTGATATGACTGTGTGTATATCCCAGCATGCCTGATGCAGTAACCGTATGAATGTCCTGAATTGTCATCTGCACCCATAGTACGTACCAAAGTGTAACAGCTGCACATAATTGCATGCCGGTGGTAAGGATGTCAACAGATAGCCGCATACATGGGTAGCACAGGGGGGAAGCTGACGCAAGTAGTGATATGCAATGGTGGACATGTACAGTAATGGTGTCAAGTTGCCCACAACGACTATGCAATGTGGATGTTTGTGCATGTTGATATGTGTGCAGTACCAGTGTAATCCAAATCACAATTAACTATGACATAATATCAGTTCTACCATGGGCATCTGCGCTGTGTATTCCTGGGTACATGTTGATAGTGCCTACATATTTGCATTGTTACTTACTGTTAGTGTTACCCCTTCTTTGTTGTACAATGAAGTACTTCCAGCCCTGCTTACTGTAGCTTTGTTTGCATGCATGTTCGCTTGGGGTTCCCTGGAACACTGCTTACACCTGCAATGCAGAGTTACAGTGCTTCTGTGGACTCCTGGTGACATCTGCATAGCGTACGATACGTATGTCAAGTTTACACATGACAGAATGTCACTGTCCGTCCTGTTCGCATGTACGTTGCCTGTGACACATTGCACATGTCTTACCTGGCATTTACCCGTGTGCAGTCATATATGCCAGTGCTATGAAACAGTAGCAGTACACCCACACATACACACCTTCAGTATGTTGTTCCCCATTGGCCCTATGTGTTGGTACCCACCATGGCAATCACACTACTAGGGTAGCATGTGCAAAGGTAACCTGTGAATCACCTCTATGGTCCAGTTGTGGTTTATGTGAGTCATGTGGCAATGTCACAGCTGCCACATGTATGCAGTCAGCCATCACCCTTGGCCAGGAACGTACAACACATGTGTGGGATGCCACCACATAGCCAATATGGGGACTGAGCTCTCTGAACCCAGTAATGCCATACCCTGTCAGGTGGCATGTCATATTACAGTGACTACAATACAAGTCAGACATAGACACGCACTGACACCATGCTGAACACACTGGGGCATACGTGGGGACTCAGAATAGCATCCTGCCTGAGCATCACACACCTCCTCAGCTGGCACACAGGCATATGTTCCGTCGGAACAGAGCACATGCCACACATGGCACACACATCCCGTGTGCCACACACTCACAGCCTGTAGGGCTACACAACACACCTGCTACAGATGTGTCAGGTACCTGTCTTGGGTGCTGCACTGGGGTCCCGCTCAACAGGCTGTATCTGGTGAAGGTCACAATGATATGCCTCAGGGGCAATATGGTCCACCACAGAACACATGCATACAGGTCAGTCAGAGGCATGGACACATATGACTCACTCATTGACCATGCCACTATGGCTGACCTGAGACATACCTCCCTGGACTACATGATAGGGAACATAGAATGGATCTCTCAGCATGTGGCACGGGCCAGTATGAGCCTGATCTTGGTTGCCAACATACCCGCACCAGGTATGCTACCACTATATGTAGGAAGGGTGTTGTATGTCTACATTCTGCTCAGCCTCCAATGTCATTCATAGGGTATCCGCTGGCTGTCAACGTGTGCTTACATGCTAGGGAAGCCACAATGATGTGCAAGGGTCATCTTGCACGTGACACCCATGGCCCGATGTATATTGGCGAAGCTCCTTGATACACACATACTGCCTTATGCTGCAGGACACGGATTACATAGCCACCTCCGCGGGTATCACACAGGTTAGGACACTAACAGTGCTGCTACATAACACCAGCAGTGTACACCGCAAGATGCATGCACTGGACACTGTCCTCAGCACGGTGAACTGCAATGTCTGTGCAGTACCAGAGTCCTGATTCATGGCTCACAGGTGTAACCCATCACTGACAGGTTATGCTTCTTACCATGCCTGTCGTCCCCTACACATGCAACACACATGGACAGCGGGGTGGTATCCCAAGGCACCACAGATACACACACCTCCAGGTTGTTGGCACAGCACAAAGCATCAGGGCCTAATCATGTGCAGCTAACAGTGTGTCGGACTGCCATCTGGTTCATAGCCTGGCACACACAACCCTCCCATACACAGGAAAACCACCTATCCTCCATAACAACACTGGCAATATGACAGTCTCAAGAACTGTCTTTATATGGCTGGACTGCATCCAGCCAAACATTGTGCGTGAGCATTACTGTAGCTACAACACACTAGTTGAAGGGTTCACAGCATGTGGTCACTGAATTGCAGTGGAATGACATGTTACCACTCCCACAACAGGTGGGAACATGCAGCACCTGTACATCGACTACATGTAGACTATATGGCCCAGACCAGATGTGTATCCCCTGCTGTAGGTATTTTACCATATACACCCACACTGTATAGACACATACCGCGTGCGGCTCCTGCACAGTAAGACACAGTCATATTGGTATACATTGCAAATACCATTTATCCACTTGAGGCATGTGTCAGACATGGTAACTACTGCAGGTCACAGGTATTTATGTGTATGTGTCACACACATACATCATGTGTGCAATGCCATTGCTGGTTTAGGCAATGGCATGCATTGTTATGCACAAAGACCCACACAAGGTCATAATGTGTGACACAACCACACATGGCAGTTGTGGGTTACCAAAACATACCTATCTGTACTCTGACAATGGTAATAGACCCAGTAGCAGAGCGCACTATTGGCATTACTGGCCAACTAGCCCTGTTTGGCTGTGCTGATAGTGTGGTGACATCCCCTGTGTATACTGAGGGAATATGCAGCATCTGGTGTATTGTAGTATTTTCCAAAAGGATCTGTTCTCTCACACTTGCATTTACACACACCCTACTACCCCCACACACACACACGCACATTTGCCATTTGCAGGATTCATACCCCTACCTAACTAAGTCATGACACGTGAGAGAGACGCATTAGCAAAGCGCACTATTCGGATTACTAGATGGTTCCTCTTCTCTGGCTGTACTTATAGGGTGCTGACATCATCGGTATTTTGAAAGGGTAATGTGCATCAGGTAGTGTGATCTCCTGATTGCCAAAACTAACATGTTTTTCATACAGAAATGCACACACACAAACTCCCCACATCCAAACACACACACACTTGCCAGTTTCAAACCCCTACCTAAATATGTTATGGCACTTGAGAGTGACGCTGTAGCAGGTTGCGCTATTCTGATTACTGGCAGATGTCTCTTCTCCAGCTGTATGTATAGGGTGCTGTCATCATCACTGTTTGGAAAGGGTAATGTGCATCATGTAGTGTGATCTCCTGATTTCAAAAAAGCACATGTTTTTCATACAGAATTGCACACACACAGAGTCCCCACATCCAAACACACACACATGCCATTTACAAGTTTCAAACTCCTACCTAACTATATTATGACACTCAGGAGAGATGCATTAGCAGAGTGCGCTATTCGAATTACTGGGAGGTTTCCCTTCTCCTGCTGTACCTATAGGGTGCTGACATCATCAGTGTTTAGAAAGGGGAATGTGCATCCTGTAGTGTGTTCTCCTAGTTGCCAAAAGGGATATTTCTTTCATACAGTCTTGAACAAACACTAACCCCCTCCACACACACTGAGCATTTACAGGATTCAAACCCCTACCTAACTATGCTATGACACTCGAGACAGATGCATTAGCAGAGCGCGCTATTCGCATTACTGGGAGGTTTCCCTTCTCCTGCTGTACTTATAGGGTGCTGACATCATCAGTGTTTAGAAAGGGGAATGTGCATCCTGTAGTGTGTTTTCCCAGTTGCCAAAAGGGACATTTCCCTCTCACAGCCTTTCACACACACAAACCCCACTCACCCACTCACCCACCCACACACACACACACACACACACTGAGCATTTGCAGGATTCAAACCCCTACCTAACTATATTATGACACTTGAGGGAGACGATTAGCAGAGCACTATCCAAATTACTGGGCATCTGTTCTGCACCTGCAGTATTTATAGGGTGCTGACATCTTTATTTCTACAGAGGTATGTACATGTAGTACTACCTGTCAGGTGGGGGATAGCATATATATGCATTTGCAGCCACCTACGTCAGGGTCAGATATGCACATTGCACTGGCAGGTTATGTTCTATACCATGCTTTGTGACCACAGGACCTGTAACACACAACACAACCAGTCCAGAACACCACACCCACATCCAGGACACACACTTAGCTTCCCTGTGAACAGTGCCGGGATATGCAGGTGTTCACATACACCATTCCAGTTGTTAACATCAGGTACAGGCATATTGTGTGTGAAAACTACTCAGGCCTCTACCACTTTACCCTACAGCCACTACAATTTGTGGGTCCATGTGCTATGGCAGAACCACACACCACAGCCACATGGGGGAATACATATTGCACCTGTCCATCTGCAACGTGGGTACTCACTGTTCCACACCAGAGGTAGACCACCATTGTTGATATCTGACCATACCCACCTTTCCCTGGACATCCATATCCCATCTTCACCCCCAGGCAAGGTTGTCACTGCACACAAACTGTATTTAGCACAAACAGACTCTACACTTGTGAAGACTGGGGTGGACAACTTCAGAGGACCCATGCTGGGGGACTATACTGGCCACTCAGCATAATCCTTGACAATTGCATTCTAAGAGCATGTGTACGGTTTGCATTGATCATGCTATCCCACATATACCCATGACTGCTGCACAACAAGACACCTGTCAGGTGTACCCCAGCCATATATGAGCCGTACAACAGACAGAGTGAGCTAATACATTGCAGAGCTGTAGCCCACAGAGGGAGGACATCTGTGAACAGTTCCGGCACAGCACTTCATTCACACATAATCATTACAACACAGTGTTGACAGTGGAATTGTCCAGAGAATGCAGATAGGGCTCCCCTCAGTCTGTTATTGATGGACACTTACTGTCAGAGATCCTCAGCAACCCTCTTCCAGCACACACCGACAACATGGCTGTGGCTTAGCACATTCAATCCCTGGGACCTCCACAGTGCCCCTGCTTGACAGAGGCACAGCTCACTAGCCTCACATGTTGCCTTCTGTGACCTACTTTACAGTGGCACAGTAGCCTACTGTACTGGGGATGCAGATGCCAAGCACACTCTGGCTGAGCTGTCATTCCCTAGGGCAACAAGCCTAGTATTGACCTCTACACCCATATGTTCAATTTTCGGATGCACAATATTTGTTGTGCTGTTCTACTGTTTGCAGGTCTTTATTGCCATAGCATTCCCTGTTCCTATGACCAACTTGTGTATCTGTGGAAGATGTTTGCATATGACGGCGATCCACTATATCACTTATGTCTCTGTAGTCATTTACTGTGTGCACTGGGCAGATTGCTGTGTTGTGGTTGGTTCCTGGACTGACACGCATAAATACCAGATATGTGTGGCCAACTGCTAAACGGGATATGGCCTAAGTGTGTGAGCATGCCCAGTTCAGCCTTTCCATGGCATGTTGTCTGACATATGCCTCATTTCTCAAAGTGTGCGAGCATGCCCAGTGTGAGCTTTCCATATGTTGCACTCTGAAGTCCACCACATATTTGGGTGTGTGTGAACTTCAACAATATCTCACATTTATGGTTGTGTGTTGGGTGTCATGTTGTGTACTAACTGGCCAACTGCTTCATGTCTGCCACAACAGGGATTATACTGTGCCTGCATGGATTGCATGGGATACTTTGCAGACAGTTCTCAACATACTTTCATAATGACCTAACACTGTAGTACCGTATAGTGTACTTGTTCAGTACTTTCACTGTGGTGGACAGTATCCTGGGCTTTAGTCCTATGACTGCTTGACATCTTCATAGTGAGCACAACAGACTGTGTAGGGGCCAGTTGTGCACATATGACCATGTTGCATTATGTTCAGATATGGACTACCTACACCAGGCTCGTCCAACATTGGTAGTGTATTCCACAACATGGGTGGACATTGGCAAACACTAGCGATGTTCCCTAGGCCATTTCTGATGCTAGTCACAGGGTGTGTTTGTCCTTCGACACACATTGTAACTGGAGTTTGCCATGACATATGTCATGGTTAGTATACTGTGCCTCCGTCTACCTCTGACATAACAGTGATACCCAGGGTTAGCCTACCATCTCCCATCCACTCATCAGGATTCCTCTTGAGGGGTGTCGATAAGTGACTCTCTGGCTGACCTGTACCAGGAGTTTACTGAAAAGTGGGGGTGCCTTCTGTGTTATGGATCATTCTGTACAGCTTGTCCTATGTATGTCAGTGCTGGGGTTCAGGTCTCTCATGTGCATAGCTCACTGCCATTCAGATTGTACAAGGTGCAGCATGTTCATTGATTCCAGGTTGGACATGGCTTCATACATCAGGCACAGCTTGCCTGTAGCTGGGCAGCATGGCAGTGTGTGGGGCTGCTGTTTGTTTACTCAGGCAACGCATGGCATCTGTTCATGCTCTTTGCTACTCCTGGTGGGGTACTGTTGTGGACTTTACAGTTGATGGAGGTGTCTGCTGAGGTATATCCCACAGGGGCTATTGTAGTCAATTGTGATGCTGATGGAGGATGACTGCAGAGCCACAGTGACATCCCCTTATCTACATCTGCCAACCTTCATGTTTGGGTGGGTATATAGTATATGTTTCTGCGAACACTACAGCCACATGTTTGTCCAGTGCAGGATATCTATCACCTTTTGTACCCAGGTCTCACATTACATGTTAGGTACGTCATGGGTTAACACCTGAGTGGTAATTTGTGGGCACTTACTGTATATCCATGGTGGTTGTCTATACACAGTTCTGCAATTAGCTTGCTGACATGGCTATGGCTCCAGTTGTCTGTTTGTAGGTGGCCCTTTTGTGGGTTGCTTGTGTCAGCTGGGGGTCGGATATGGTGGGCTGTTTGTACTCCTCTGCATACATGTTCAGTCACAGTCCTTCCATGTTGGCCTATACCTATGGGACATATATACAGAACGGGGGGGCAGGACCAGGCCTTGTGGGATGCCACTCATATCTGCTTTGTAGTCTGACATGGATGCGCATGTCTGACCATGTCAGTTCTGTCCTTGGTCTGGTTTTCAACCCCTCTACTGACATAGGGGTATATATTTAAGCTGGTGAGCATATCCATAATGAACTCGTACGGTATTGTCTAGAAGCATGTGCACGGTCCAGCTACGCTGTGTGGACCACATTGCCCTCATCAATGACCTTAATGACTGCTTCAAATGAGTCAAACATGTTTAGGGGCAGGATCTGCAGTTACGACAGCCACACTGTGTAGGGTGCAGTATCAGTAGGTCCAGAATAGCCTTCTGTCTGCGGTACATACTGATCCTTTCCATAGCTGTGCAGACCAAGCTTGTCAGGATCCTGGGGTGGTAGTTTGCAGTATCCATTCAGGCAACACCTTTGTTGTGAAGGACCACTGTTGTTGTACACTGCTCTTTGGGTACATATCCTGTGGTAAGGCTGACATTGGGCAGTAGTGTGATTTGGCATTCCATTATTCTTGGAGTCCATGTTGGCCTCAGCTCAGGACACCATCACATACCTTTGCTGCTGTGTGTTTTGCTTTGCAGATGATGGCTGTTACCTCAGCATCTGCAATGTCAGGGGACCAGCAGTCTGCTGGGATAGACATTTTGCACTCTGGGTGGGGGTGTTTGCACTGCACCTGTCAGGTTGTATGTTAGCAATATGTGTGTGTTTGGTATGTTGTTTGTAATATCTGTGTGATTCGGAGCATATCTGTGGATGCCCAACATGGTTCCTACCATCAGTTAGGTAAGCCTTGTGATTATCCTTAGTGTCCTGTACATTTTGTATCTTCATAGGTTCATGGGTTCATACTAGGCTATCCACCCTAGGGCATTAGTAAGCCTAGCCAGATTGTGTGTGTCTTTCTCCACCCCTTGCTATGTTTCTATTATGGCCATTTATGAATTTCTTTACTGTGCCTCTGTCTGGTCGTGACACAGTGAAGACCCCCAGTATACATGTACGATCATCCATCCACTTGGCAATATTCCTGTTGAGGGGTGTCAGTGAGGGGCTCTGCCTAACATGGATTGGGATCCTGTTTCTGGGTGTGGGGAGCCTCTGGGTTATGTATCTGTCCCTCCCGCACATCTTATTTCATTATGTGTTGAGGCTGACATCTGTCACTCTCACAGCTCCAATGGCTTTGATTTCCTGTGGTGGAGCATGTCCATTACTCCTGTGTTGGACATGGCCTTGTACAACAGACATGCAATGCCTCTGTGTAGGCAGTCTGTGACTGCATTCAGCTGGGGTGTCTACAGCCAGGCAGCATATGACATATATTTCACACCCTTTATCCTCTTGGTGGGGTAACTATGAGGTCTTCTGAACTGCTGCAGGTGTCACGTATGGTACATCCCATATGAGTCATTGTACTAGATTATGGGTCTGATAAGGGAACAGTACAGAGGCACAGTGACCTCTGTTGATGTAGATGTGAATCCTTTCATGATACGGTGTCCAATATCGACAATCTTCCTAGCCACATTGGCATTGTGAGTGTCACATGACAGATTACTGTTGACTTGTGTCCCTAGTTCCCTGATTACTCCTTGCATACATAATGGTTTGCCACCTATGTGGTAATTTGTGTGTACCTTGTCTGGTATTTGGTGGGACATTCATACTGTCCAGTGTCTTCAGGATGTCTGGGTGGAGTTCTTGTGTGTGAGAGTGTGGTCTGTCGCATGCTACAGACTGTACAGCAGTCTGGACTACACTTAGGTGCACATGGGTGGTCTCCGCTTCTTTGTGCATTGTCAGTTACCTGGCCATATGGGTGTCTGTGCTGCATATGGATACTCCCCCTCCTTTGATGTTTTGGTGCAGGTGTTGGGGCCATAACACATGACATGTGGTATAACCTAGTAGTGCTGGTGTGCTATCACTAGGCTTGCAGCAGGCTTCTGTCACTGCACAGACATCGATGTTCTCCATAATGGGAAGTACCTCAGGGGCATGCATATTGCAGTTTACACATCTGGCATTGGTCAGCATTACCCTTATGTTTCCTACCACTTATGTTTTCTAGGGTGGTGGGTAGTCTTTTTGGCCTTGCCTACATACGGCTCTATGGAGGTGGCAAAGGCCTTATCCAGTATCCAGATGCACAGGCGTAACAGGTGCAAGCCATCCCTGGAACAGCAGCATGGCTTGTCATGCTTGACATCTCAAGCAGACAGACATTAGACCCTCCTGGACTGATAGCTGTAACTGTGCCAGCTGTTAAACATGATCATTCTGTGTTTGTACTGTGGCATCATTCTTGGTGAGGGTTGGATGCTGCACACAGCCAGTATCATACCGGCCTGGGGTACATACTCAGAGGGATCATCCATGTCTCTTTTCATGTAGACCAGGGAGGTACATCTCATGTCATTCACAGCAGCATGGACATTGAGTGCATCATATTTCTGCTTGCTTTGGGGTGACCTGCGTACTTGTGTTATGTGGCATTTTGTGGCAGCCTACAGGCAGCTTACTCTACCCTTTCCCTTGTTCAGTCTGGTGAGTGGGACAGCAGTGTGTCTGCCTATACAGACACCTATTACAACTGTATCAGGCATGATGTTTCTCCTTCTGGCCTGTGACTGTTTGGTACACCAGCTTTGTGTACTATTCGTTGCATGTGCTATGTTTGGAGGTTGTGGTTGCTTGTGATCTGCTTTGGAGGCTTCTGTTGGTGTGGTGTGTTTGTAATTAAGGCCTCCAGGAATATTTTTCTGTGTTTATGTGTTTGGTTTACAGTTGTGGTAGGTCTATGTGGGACTGGGTTTGTGGTGTATGTGGTTACCTTCTCCTCCTGACTAGTTTTGACAGTACTGAGTTGGTGGGGCTCAACCTCTGGTTTGGATACATGGTTGCATCTATCACATATATTTGTATTTATTGGGGGGTGTTGTGGTTGTCTGTGTACTTGGGACAGGTGTCACATTGCCTCTGGATTCACAGATTCTACTTGTTGTGGCTGGACTTAGTGGATTGTATGTGTGGACATATGTTATTGCCATACTACTGGTCAGTGATTACTTCCCTTTTTATGTTTGTTCTATCATGTGGTAGCTTCCTCATTCTCTTGCATGGTTTGGTAATGGCTGGTGTCCAGCATGCCAGATCCCTGCGTGTATGGCATTGTGTCTTGTTGTTATTTGTGATTGCATAATCCAAGCATTCCTGGCTGTGTTCATGGAATGCCTGTATAACATATTCTGTGGTGTGTCCCATATTCTGCACTTGCACAGGGCCTTTTGTGGATTCAACATCAGTATGGAGGGCTGCAACTTATGCTTTACACATGTTTTGCACTGTGGTATTCTGGCCAGGGACTGGGGTCGGGATGTGTATATCCAGTGTGATTACTCTATGGTCTGGTCTTACCAGTGAGGGATACACTTCTCATCTTGCCATCCAGTACACATGTTGCTGATTATCACATCCAGTATGCTTACCCCTCTTGTGGGAGTGGTACGTTGTTCCTGGGCATTTTGGTTTATGGATTCTGGGAACTTTTCTCCTACTGTGTTGGTGCTAGTATAATGCTCCCAGTGTATGTCTGGGTATTTTCAGTCAAGCAATATAATGTGGTTTGGGGGCTTGATATATTCATGTATTCCAACATAGGCCAGGTGCAGTTCCTGGTATTAGGACAGTAGTCTGCAGCAGGCTATATACTGGGAGGCAGTTTTAGCCATTGGTATTTGACCATGGCTAATCCATGCTGCTTCTTGTTGTGGTACCAACATGGGGGTGTGGTTATCCTTGACATTTATTGCTAGTCACCCTCCTTTTGTAGCTTGTTCCATGTTTTGCGGCTGTACAGCACAGTATGAGGTGTGACCTGGTAGTGTTAGGGTGCTGATGTGAGCCTTGACTCCGTTCTCTATTACAGGACTGGTATCTACATTCTCCATACTGTGTGCGTTTACACTGCACACATCTTGCTGTTTAGAATTCTGGCATTGGGTAGCATTACATCTAGGTTCCTATCCCTTGTGGTACCTATAAAGGTGGGTTTGTGTTTTGTGACTTACCTATTCAGGGCATGCTGTGGGTACTGACAGCCTTTGCCAGTATCCATGGGGCATGGAATGATAGGTGCACGCCACCCCTAGCAGGTGGTGCATCATGTCATGCTCCGCATGTCTTCCCAGCCTGAAACACATTGGCTCCCCTTTGACTAACTGCATTACTTCAGCCAGTTATTGCACTTGATCATCCCATCGTCATTTTGTGGCTTCATGCTTGGTGAGGGTGGATGTTAGTCAGGGTGCTCAGGTGTGCATATAGTACATGGTGTTACATTACTTAACACATGGCATTCATGCCTCAGGTGGTGCTGCAGGGCTGCCTCTGTCGGATGCACATATTACACTTCCCTGTACATGTTTGTGAGCAGGTCATGTCATTTTAGGTATCCATGTTATTATTTGAGTGAGTCAGAGGGGGTATCATTCCCAGGGTTCCTACTGAGCCAGTGTATCTGCTATGCATTGCCTCTTTACCAAGGCCAGGGCATACTGGGCATGCCTCCTTCTGCCTACTGGGGCAGGCTCAGGTTGTTCCTCCTCCGAGTCACGCTCTGCCTGTGATGGCCTTGGCAATGGTGGGGGGCTGTTTCGCCCAGCCCTATGCTGGTCCTGCTGCAGCTGTTTTCGCAAGATCATATTATGTAGCATAGCACATACCATGACAATTTGGGTACATGTAGTTGGTGTGTACTGCAAGGCTCCACCAGATGTGTCCAGACACCGGAACCGTGACTTGAGCAGCCCAAACACAAGCTCTATTACATTACGTGTTTGTGCATGTGCCTCATTATGGCGTTCCTGTTTAGGTGTGTGTGCGTTTCTGATGGGTGTCATCAGCCATGGCTCCAGTGCATAACCTGCATCCCCCACTAGGTGTCCGTGTGGGATGTCCCCATTGGCAAATGTCTGGTACAGCTGCGTCAAATGCCAGATGTGGGAATCGTGGTAACTCCCAGGGCAGCCAGCACACACATTCATTATTATGCCCTGGGCATCACACACAACCTGGCAGTTGATGGAGGGCAAGCCCTTGCGGTTAATGTAGGCCCTACCCCGCTCACCGGCTGGTGATTTGATGCGTATGTGCGTGCAGTCTATTGCACCCACTACCTCAGGGTATTCTGCTATTTGCTGGAAGAGACGCATATTGCTGGCCAATACCTCACGGGCATTGGGGAAATATACATGATCACCGACATGTGCTGACATGGCATCCAGGAACTGGTGCAGTACCCTGGAGGCTGATGCCTGTGATATCCCCATCATATCGCCAGTTGGTCTCTGGAAGGTACCTGTTGCTAGTATTCTTAGGCCAACACATACCTTGGTTTCCACTGGGATGGGTTCCCCTCTGTTGGTTCTGTGTGTGAGGCGTGGCCTGCACAGCTCAACAATTTGCTGCAGGAGCTCTCTGTCCACTCTATAGCGCTCTACTATCTCCAGCTCATGTAACCCATGGTAGGTGACCCTGGGCCTGTACACTCTTCTCCGTCTCCTCACTGTGGGTTGTCTGGCACCATCTGCATTGTAACCACCCTCAGCAAGTTGCCTATGTCTCATTATGACAGGTATGGCAGCCCCTAACATTTCTGCTCTGAGTGAAGCTTTTTCAGTTTTCACTTCTATTAGCTTACTCCTGTCTTGCAGTGTCTCTTCAGAGAAACATCCTGCACTACTGTTTGCAGAGTTTTAAGTGCTTGGCTGGGCTACTATTCTGCTTGTGTAATTGCCTGCTTCTAATTGTTTTCACCTGCTAGCTTCAGCAGTTATCCCTGCTAGCTTCCTATTAATTCTGTTGCTTCCTTTTTCCTTTCTGTTTCCTCAGGGGGGAGCAACGTGCATACTAGCAGAAACATGCTCACAGTGGCTTACACGCACGCACACGTGCTTACACGGTTCAGAATCTACTTATTCAGGTTAAAACGCGCACACACCCGCGCAAACACTGTTACACGTCTGCCAATAGCCTCCAACATGCTCAGTCTGCCCTACACGCACGCACACCAGCGCAAACAGTGTTAAACATCTCCCAACACGCTCCCACATGCTCAGTCTGCCTTACACGCGCGCACACTGCCCTACTTGCGCTTCATGGCGCGCACACATGTGCATGCATGCCCAGCAAGAAACTTTGGTGTAAGTAACAGTGTACACCTTCCATTTCTTGACTTTCCCTGACTTATCTAGTGGCACACCTCTTTCCATGATCTGTGTCTGTCATCTGTCATGTTACACTGACCTCCAATGAACTGCATTTCTTTCTACCATTCCCCCTGTGATGTCACCTATCTCCTACTCTATTCCTCCCCCTTATGTATCTCTTACACTACTCAGACTGTGCTCATTTGCTATGTGACTGTGAGATTCAGTATCCTAACCCTCATTTACATGAGATTGCCTACTAATGCTTAGTTACATGTCTTAGACTCAGCTTCCCCCCTTACAACCACTACACGGTGGCCATGTTGTTTTTGGTCTGCTGGTCCCTGCATTGTCATTCCATGTATTGCATGAAACCCACATTTGTGGGTTTATAACCTTCTTTTTTATGGTTTTATACAGTGCAGCCCGTTTGCGCGGGGCTGCGCTGGGTTTAAACATCGGCGATCGCCGGAAAAAAAATTATATTTTTAATATTTTTGCATCGGGTTACCTTTCCAATGGCCACATATTTGGCCATTGGCATGCTGCCTCAGACATATGCACCCTTTATTTGGAGATGACATGGCTCCGTTGTGGAATTTGCAGAAACGTACTCAGTTGTCAACTGAGTACATTTCTGCAGCTAAAACGTCTCTTACACGGACTGGTTTCTGCTTCGTGGATCGCTAATATACCTCATTTGCATACCTTTTGGCTGCAAGTGAGGTATTTAGCATGTCCACGCCCAGTCCGTGTAAGAGACGTTTTAGCTGGTCTCTTACACGGAGTTTAGGGCTGTTCCTGGATCGCGAGGCTTGCATGGAGTGTTACACGTCTCTTACACTCCGTGCAAGCCTTCTTGAATCCTGCCCTTTGTCTTTTTCATCATCATACTGACAGCATACTGTTAAAAGTCCTGCATGCTGCATTAAATGGTTGCAACGAAACTCGCTCATCACACAGCTCTGTTCTCTTACCTTGCAGTATCTCCTTATCTGCAAAGTATGTTGGCTTAGTTTTTACATTTTACAATATACTTATTTAAGGCATTATCTACTGTACTCTCTAGCAAGTTGGTATGTTGTAAAGTAGCTTGGCAGCAAGGACCCCCCCCCCCATTTCTTCCATTTCTTAATAGACTGTCTGTTAGTTTCAACAAACTTATGTCTATTACATGCTGGACTCTAACCTGTGTTAAGATATTTCTTACCCAGCATGTTTTAAGTTATTTCTTACCTGATAGTACTATACAACAACCCCCCCCCTATTCTTACTATGAACAGTACATAACCTTATTCTGTTAGAGTTTTTAGTGATTGTGCTTGACTCTGGGCTTGGCTCTAGCCACACCTACATAGAGTGCTGTAAACTCTCATAACCCCCATTCCACCAATTAGATCTTTGCAGGAGGTGATATTACCTACTGGGACTCCAGGCCCCATTTTCAAACTGTTTTCTTCCTTGCTGCAGACTTCTTAACTGCATTCCCTCAGCTTGCTCTGTACGTTCTTTTACTTGTTTACCCATTTTGTTCTGCTCTTCTCCCTACAGCTGCATATGTAATTAACCCTTCCCACTACAGTCCAGGAAATAACCCCTAAAGGATAAAATATAAGGTGTTGTACTGCAGTGCTCACCAACATGGTGCCTGTGCTTTACCCCGCACTTGCCAAGCAGCCTACAGCGGTTCTTAACTCCCTTACCTCCTCTGCTACCTCATATATATTTTTACCACTAGGTGGCACTGCTCTCCCACTTACCAATTAAGATCTCCTAAATCTATTTTCCTTCTCTCCCAAGCTATTCCCCACTCCCATTCATACTTGCCCCACGGGCCTGCTTTGACTTGACTTGAGCTGTATTTCACCACCTTACTCCCCTCAGCCTCAGTTTCCCCTGCTGTCCCTGTACTTCATTCACAAAGCACATTTTTCTGCTTCAGCTGGCTGATTGGTTTCAGCCAGCCACCTTCTCTTTAGCTCTTCCCGCTCCATTCACCCTAATGGCTCACTCTGCTCCGCTACCCTGCCCCCAATTCCCACTTACCCCCAAGTACTCCTACCTTTATTGGAACCCTAAACTCCTCCCTCTCTATCAACCAAACACCTCCTCTACAGCCCCACCCCCTTTTCGCTCTATCAATCACCTCCTCTACAACTCCACCCCCTTTTCCTCCACCTGCCTATCTCAGTCACTCCTCCTCTCCCACCTAACTAACTAATTCATCTCCCACTACTATATCTTTACACTTATCCACCATGCCCGAACTCCTACCTCGAACCATTCTCACCCCAACTATCTGCATCTTAGTCTTACTCCCTTTATATCTCACTACCTCCTACTCCCACAACCTACTCCACCCACCCTTCCTATCCTATACCCCCACTCCCAACCTCCTTTCTTATCACTCAAAAACACACTTCCACAACATATCTGCTTCACCAGTTCAACCTAACCCACTCCACTACTTCAAAATAAAATTATTTTCCCCTCAACTAAGTACTACACTCCTAAGCTAGTACTTTACTTCCCACAACTACCAAACACCAAATCAAAAATACTACTACCCTTCCTCAACTACCTCTGCTTAGCTGGAGACATACATCCAAATCCTGGACCAAACACTAACTGTACTGCTAATCTCCCCACCTCAAACTATAAATCTAACCATAAATACCTCAAATTCTTCACCATTAATGCATAAAGTTTAAGAAATAAATAAACCCAATTCCATGCCTGGTTGAACTACAACCAACCCGACATTGTAGCCATTTCAGAAACATGGCTAAAACCTCACATTAGTGACTCTGAAATCCTTCCTCCTGGATTCCAATCCCTCACAGACGACCGCCCAAACAGAAAAGGTGGTGGGGTAGCCTTAATCTACTCTAACCTACTATCCATCACTCCATACCCTAATCCTATCCCCACATTCAATAATGCAGAACTAGTAACAGGCCTGCTAAAAGTAAATAACCACAAAAGCATTTGTATCATTGCTCTCTATATCCCCCCTGGTAATAACACCACTACTCTGGAGGACATACTCCTCTGGACCTCAACCAATATTAAGCAGGAGACCTATATACTTGGAGACGTAAACATTGATTGGAATAAAATCAATAACCCCAATCCCACCATATCCATCAATCTATTTAACTATTCACAAATTACTAACTCCATCACCAGGCCCAATAAAACACACCCCCAGGTACCACACTAGACTGGATCCTAGCTTCCCATCCCAATAAAATCTTAAACTCTGGCATCACACCCGACCCTATAGGAGACCACTTGCCAGCATTTATCTACCGAGCTACCCACTCCTCTCCTCACATACACCACGTCATCCACACACGTAACCTCACAAACTTTGACCCAACTACCTTCTCTAACTCCCTGAAACAAACAAACTGGAACCCACTAAAATCCCTTCCACTAGATAATGCTGTAGAATTTTTCAACTCCTCCTTCTTAAACATCCTCAACTCCCTGGTGCCACCAAGAACAAAAAGAGTAAAAGCCAAATTCGCCTCATGGCTAAACAAATATAAAAAAAACTTATGCTACAAAGAGACAAATCTTGGAAAACATACCATCAAAACAAGCAGCCTGAAACTTTTCTTAAATATAAACAACTCCGCAACCTTGCTAAAAAACAGATTATCAGAGACAAAAAGTCCTACTATATTAAACTCAATCTAACTGATCTAAAAGCCCAAAACAATTCTGGAACTCCATTAATTCTCTTCTCAACTCAGGTAGCAAAAGCAACCCCTGCCCTGACACCAGCAAATCTGTCCCTGAAATAGCCTCTCTATTCAACTCCTTCTTCACTAACTCCATAGCTGAACTGACCAAAACCTTACCTAAAATAACCCCTCCACTCAATCCACCCTTTCGTCACCACCACTTACAGCACCCTCCTCCCCCAACCCTCCGCCTATATTCAACCTTAAACCCATCTCAACATCATATATAAAAAAATGACTCTCCAAATTAAAACCTTGCTCCAATGCCCCTGACAATATCCCATCCTCCTTCCTAAAAATAGCCGCAGATGGTATCGCTCTTCCCATTAGCATCCTGATCAATAGATCCATGCTAGAATCCTATGTTCCCAAACTATGGTGCACTGCCTTCATTCTACCTCTCCATAAAGGAGGAAAAAACAATAACATCTCCAACTTCCGCCCCATAGCCATCCTCTCCCCAATTTCCAAACTACTAGAAAAATGCATTCACATTCAGCTCATGCCATTCTTAGCCAATAACCAACTAATCACTCCAACCCAACACAGCTTCCGTCCAGGCCATGGTAGAACCACTGCACTTCTCTCCTTCCTAGAGACAATACATCTTGCTCGGGACTCTGGAAAAATAGTTTCTGCTGTTTTTCTAGATATGTCCAAGGCATTCCATACCATCTCCCACACCCATCTCCTAAACCATCTCCCCAACCTTAATCTCTCCCAGAATAACTTATCCTGGTTCTCTAGCTACCTATCCAATAGATCTCAAGCTGTAAAATGGGGGACAGGCACCTCAACCTTCCTTCCCACCCCCACTGGGGTTCCCCAGGGATCCATACTTGGTCCAATGCTGTTTAACATCTTTATTAACAATTTCCACAAAGCCATACCCAATACCAAAATTGTACAATATGCAGGTGATTCCACATTAATCTGCAGTGCCACCAACCTCCCAGAGCTTCAGATACTGACCCAAGCTGCTTTCTCCACCACTGAAAATTGGATGCTTCAGAATCACCTCTCACTAAATGCCAATAAATCCAAAATACTATTATTCTCTCCCTCAAAAGCTTCCCCTCTTGATAAAAACTCATTCCAAATCATTAGCCAAAACACCTCCACTATAGAGGTTGTTCCCTTTGCCAAACTACTTGGGGTCACTATTGATGAACACCTGAAATTCAACACTCACATCCAGCAAAACATTAAGAAAACCCATATAAAACTTGGTATGCTATACAGGAGCATCCAATTTCTCTCTCCTTCCACCAGACAAACGCTTGCCACTATGTATCTATTCCCTTCACTAATGTATGGCACTCATCTATTAACTAACTTAACTGCCACACTCAAAATTCACTTCAAAATTGGAAGTCTGTTATAATAAGACTTCTAAATTTGTCACCAAAGCCAAATACTCCTCCCATCACTGTATTGCCCTTAATTTGTTACACTGGCTTGAACTCTCCAACCATCTAGACTATCTTCAGATTACCACAGCCCACAAACTAATCTTTCAACCCTCTAAGTGCCCTGCTCTATGCAACATCCTTCTCCCCTACCCCCCTCAGAGAACTTTCAGATCTACTCACCAAAACCTAATCTGTGTCCGAAAACGCAACCTGGTCAACTCCTGCTATCCTTTTCCTTAGCAAAAAAAATGGAATTCTCTTCCTTCCTCTCTAAAGACCTGTGCAAACTTTGAAAACTTTAAATCTCAGCTACATTCCTACCTTTACTCTAACAGAAAATGCAACTGCATTCTCCCCAGCTAGTCCTATAATTCTCTCTCCACCTCTAAACCCCTCTCCAGCTATGATTACTAGCCTCTCTAGCTATGATCTATAGGCTACCACACATATGTACATATTGTAAATATCAAATTTGTACCATGTACCTAAGAATTTACACCTGCTCTCTAACATGAAATGTAACTGTAAATTGTTCATTAATAATATTGTGTCTGTATCTAAAGGCAACATGTACCTAAGAAATTACACCTGCTCTCTAGCATGAAGCATAATTGTAAATTGTTCTTCTTTTCTATATTGTATCTGTATCTAAACTTTGTAACATGGAGCTTTTCTCCCCGAGCCTCCACTGAAAACGGGCTCCCTGAAACATGTGGACATCCCCGGTCATCAAACTGGAAATAAATAAAGAAAGAAAGAAATAAAATGTGGCACATCTCATTACTAAGGGTTTTGCATCCAGGAAGAAAGAGGTCATTGTCTCCCTCTACTCTTCCCTCATTAGGCCAATCATTGAGTACAATGCCCCATTTGGCATGGATCCTAGGCCTTAAACACTTGTCCGATATGGACAGACTCAAAAAAACTCCAGCTATTCTCTGTCTCATATCGCCTACTTAGAGGCGATCTCTGCTTGACTTACAAAGTCATGTCTGACCCAGCTCTATTAGAAATGCTACATCTAAAGAAATTCCAATCCCTTTGTACCACACACTCCAGAGAGCTCAACCTCATTACCACAATCAACAGAACATGCTGGAGGGACAGGTTCATAACCCAGAAACTGCCCATGCTATGGAATAGACTTCCTATACATGTCAAACACAGCACCTCACTGGCCCTCTTTAAGAGAAATCTTGATGAGTGGATGGGAAATAGAAACTTCACCCCAGGAATCACTCCAGTGGGTCTACTCGACAGAGACATTGGGAACTAAGGCAGGGTGGCATGATGCCAGAGTAATTCTATGGGCTAGGCTTGTAAAGGCTCCAGGGCCATTAGCCTACTACACACCTATGAAACTATTAACCTATTACATTTGACTTCTGGTCTGTTTTTTTGTTTCTCTCCAATGATTTTCCTTATTATACAACAATGTCCACAGCACTGCTTGTAGCCCCACTGCAGACAAAGAGCCCAGAGCAACCAACATCACAGCCCCCATCTCAACAGCAGGCTGCCTGGGCCATCCCACAAGTCATAGCTGTGGGGGAGGAGGAGGCAAATCGGCTCATGAGGCCTGATCCTGGTGGGGATTCACCAATGGCATCTGCTGTGGTCCCTGCTAGTGTTTCTGCCTGGGTTACAAACCCATACATTCAAAAAAGCCAGCTAGTTGAGATGGACAGGGGGCTGGTGTAGCTGTGCCTAGATGTCCACATTAGCCCCATAGGAAGACTACTTTTGCAGGGTTCATAATCATATCCCTGGCACTGGCACCACCATCTTAGGCAGGCTCAGTGCTGAATGTACCTAATGTGGGGTGTGATCTTTCACTGGGTCCAACCTAGGTAGGGTGATACTGCTGGCTATACCCACCCACCCCCATTCCAGTGTTCCTCTCCCTTTTGTGTCTATGCCTGCCCTACTAATTTTCCAGTCCTCCCTTAGTTTGTCAGATGTCTCCTACTCCCCTGTGCTCCCCCTCCCTCAGTGTTTCAGCACCTCCCCAGCTCATCTTGTCTGTTTTCTTGGTTTGTTTATTTGTATGGTCTTGCCACCTACTCTCACACTCTTACCTTCATTCAGCTTTCCTTCCTACCTTCCCAAAATTACTTTCCTGATATACATGCATATATATATATATATATATATATATATATATATATATATATATATATATATATATATATATGGGTCCCCTTCACATTGCCGATAATTCAAAATGCCGAATTTCATATGGCCGAGACCATATGATCGACATTTGAAATGCCGACAATGCGGAACCGGCATCTGCATACAGTGCGGAATGGAAAGATTTCCATTCCTGAACTGTAGTGCGATCTCAGAGTTGGTATATTTAAGTTCCAGGGGTTTGGACGGCGGAGCCCCCCCACGGGGGGTGCAGGGGGGCTTGCCCCCCTGCTAGCAGTGTTTAGGTAATTGTTTGTTGTTTTTGTACTTCATATGTTCGACATTTCAAATGTCGATCACATGGTCTCGGCCATATGAAATTCAGCATTTTGAAGTGTCGAACATATGAAGTAGATATATATATATATATAAAGATCACCTGTCCCATAAAAAAGTTACACTACCTTTCCCACAACTGTCCTGTTCAGTTCACCTTAAGTGATTCTCTCTGATGTTTTTTCCCCTATTTCATAACTTTCCTTTATTCCCATTTTCACCCTTCAATTTGGTCAAGAAATAGATGAAACCACTCTGCATTGGTCCTATAACATTCCTAGCTACCTTTTCTATGTTTCAGCATTTGTGCTGAAGCGAATATGCTGAGCCTCATCCATTTGTGCACAGTCGCCTAGTTCAAGAATCTTTCTTAGTGCATACTGCAGCTACTCTGTTCACATTTCTGTTTGACAATGTTATGCCTGATAGGTAAACAGCGGCTGGCCTGGCATGACCACATCTACTATGTTTCTGAATCCCAGGGTCAGTCTCTAATACATGTTTGGCCAAAGCACTGCTACATTGGCTCTTTTGTATATCACATAAATCTTCTTGAATATATTTCTTAAATGCCCATTTGGTCATACCTACATAAAAACAACTGCAGTGACAGCTAAGTAACTACATAAACATTTATTACCCAAAAAGGTTCACATGTCCTGACAGAGGATATCTGAAAATGCAGCCTATCTATCTTTTTATATTTACAACTTCACAATTACCACTTGTAAAATTATATAGAGCTTACACCTTATTAAGGGGTTAAATTGTTATGACTAGTCCTGTTATGTCTGAACACAATCCTAGGATGATCCCCTAGAATATTGTGAATGGAACTGTCATTAGTTAAAATTATCCAGACTTTCTCTCGCACATCCCTAACAAAACTTGAATTAGCAGCAGATTTGCGAACAAAAATACAAGAAGAAAGACTTGTGTCCATATTTATGGTGTTACAAATGAGTATATCAGCCTAAATTAAGGGATATATTCTTTACATATATCTCATGACCAGATCTTGTTTCTAATGGAAATATAATGTATGGTTACCGATGTTGTGATGAAGTGTTATAAACTGACCGGGTCTATATTAGAACATTGAATATTTAACAGTTCGAATCACTAAAGGTCGACCTTTAGTGATCGAACTGTTAAAACATTGAATATTCAGAAAAAAAAAAACTAAACGGTGTAGGCAGGGGGGCAAGCTGCACCCCACACCCCGCGCTACTTAAATTTACCAACTCTGAGACCGCACTACATTGAAGTAAAAGGAAATCTCCCCTTACGAAGATTTCCATTTACTTGTTCGATGTTTTACAGTTTTGCTCTTCTCATGTCGACAATGTCAGATTCAACATTGTTGGCTTTCGAGAATGTAATATAGACCCAAACTGATCCATAAGTATCACTTTATTCACAAATAGGGTGACAACTATTAAATTGCAATAATATTTTCCTGTGTATTTTTTACAGTATGGAAACTACTCTTCTTTAATCTTATATACTAACTGAATAGTAAAACTGCACATCCAAGCAGGAAATGGAATATAACTAGCTCAAAGCTAAATCTCAAGCAGAAGTCATTAGTCTTTGTAAAGCACTGAAATTGTGTAACAAAGATGTAATGCTTCTCTGTATAAAAATATGTTATTTTTAAATGATGACCTAAAATGGTTAATGGAAGGAAAAAGGAAACATTATTCCCGATAAGACACACACATTTAGGTATAAGGAAGCACTACACTGGCACACTGCCAATGGCCATGCATAATATTTTTTCTATGTGTTTCTTGCTGCTGTCCCCGCCATCCATCAAGTGAGCTGGCCGGGGAGGCTATCGTATAGCTAGCTTTTGCAATGTTTTATGGTATCTCTGGCATCCTGATGATAAGGGAGCATTTTGTTTGACTATGACCTCTCCCACAGATGGAGAACAAGTGGCCTGTGTCACCACAAGGGCTACTGTGTTTATAGATTTGTGAATAAACATCCATCTCCAGGCATCCTTTGCATTGCTGCTCTTCTGCAAGGGTTGGATATATTGGGCAGTCCAAGTCTGCCCCTCTCCCTGAAGATCGGCGTGCCCACCCTCACTCCCATACCATCTCTAGCAGATGACTAAGCTCCTCTCCCTGACGATTGGAGTGATCACCCCCACTCCCATACCATCTCTAGCAGATGACTGAGCCCCTCTCCCTGAAGATTGGTGTGCCTACCCCCACTCCCATACCATCTCTAGCAGGTGAATGAGATTATGCTTGAAACTTGGGCTGCCTGGACCATTACCAGTGCTTGATCCATCTATGCTAACAAAGCTGGTTGACTGCACATTATATTGATATTGATTAAAAAGTATATACAAGCATAGGTGAAGCTCATGATGGGATAAAACTATCAGGATTCTCATGGTTATTTACTCATTTAAGCACTAGAGAGTGAAAGAAAGTGTTTCCTTCCAGGTTTTAATGACACATATGACTAATTCATGTTTGGTAAGGGAGATGTTAGAGACATTCTGGCTGATTTGAATTAGTGGTGGTGTTATTCAAAACATTGCAGATTTCTCCAAGATTGTGTTCTGGCGTTGTAGGACTATACATAATATTCTGACTATCAATGGAAATGATTTTTAATACAGACATTTTAACCGTACCAGGTAATTTATTTATTTATTGACATTTGATTACCAGGAAGTCCCGCTGCATAGGAGACTAATTTCAGCGGAGGTCCTGGGAGAAAATCTCCAAAGTATAGGATACTACTACTTTAATTTACAATCTTTAAAAATAATACAACAAAGAACTACAGTTTGAATATATACCAAATTAGACATAAAATGAAAACATGTGTTAATAGATACAAGTTATATATCAATGATTTAATATTTAGAGAAGTTTTAGCCAGTTTATAGAGAACTTAAAGGTAAGTTAGTATAATACAAACACAAATTGTTATATGAAGTGAGAGAAAAGCAGGCTGATGGTATATTTAGAGAGAAATCCAGGACAGAGAAATTGACAAAAGTAAAGAAGTGAGTGAAGAAGGGAGAGTGAAGAGGTGTAAGGTATGAGTAGCTATTTGTTCACTTTTAGGGATGCAATATATCCTGGTTTTGAACAAGAACAGAGTTAGCTTTTGGCTGGGAAGTCTTTCAGAATGATTTTGAAGGATGGTAAAAAGGGGTTAAGATTATTTATCTTTGCTACAGTTTTATTTATTTAGCTTTGGTCTCAGTTTTTATCCCAAGTATTTAACTATGATAACTGTAGTTACTCCCAGTATGAATGCATATTCCAGTACAGACTCATTCCCATCTTTTAGTTTGCATTATGCAAAGTACATAAACAGAAGATTTTATCCAGACAGATTGGCAGCATTCTGAGAACTCTACAACATCTGAATTTGGTTATACTTGGCTGGTTTGATGGACAGCTGCTGACATTTATTTATTTATTTGTTTTTTTTCAGACTTCTTTCTTGGTCTTTTATGTGAATTTTTAACAGGGATTTTTTTTTCTCTTTGTGATGGTGGGATTTGTAGTTGTAGTTAAGAAAGCATGTAGTCAGGGAAACCACTGAGGAGTCCTTAACTTAGTTTCTCAATTATCCTAAAATACACTGACTGTCTAAGTGACTTGCTCAGTGTTATAAAGCAGGCAAATGAAGACTGAAGGAATCAAACCTTGGACTACAGGAAGCAGCTCATTGACCATTTATACCCTTAATCCTGTGTGCTAACTGCCAGATAAAACCTGATTAGTGTCAAAAATCTCTTCGTACTTGCATAGCAGAGAATGGTTTTCATCCACTGGTCTCTGGGCTATGGGTCCAGCACACTTCTGCTGCCATTATATAACCCACTGTTTTTAGAATAAACGCTGTTTCACTTTTTTAATAAGTTTAAAGACTTACAGTAGTGTCAAATCCCCAACCTTCTAGCTACTTACTACTTTGATACTCAGTCTGTACTCTGGCTCAATGCCTTATTATTATTATTAAAATACTTAAATCAAATTTGTATCATTACTTAATGTATAATTTTATTTAATATTTGTTTACCAGGAAAGTCCAACTTGGAACGAAGCCAATTTTCAGCAGAGGCCTGGGGAGAAACACTTCAAACACATGTCTTTTTAACTTGGGAGGAAACCCACACCGACACAGAGAGGACATGCAGACTCTGCACAAAAGGCACCCCAGCCGAAAATCGAACAGGAGAGCCTCTTGCTGTGAGACGACAATACAACCACTGCACCAGCTGTAATAAATAGTATTAGTACAAAGGCTGTGATTATTTTATATTTTATGTATTTTTGAAGTGGGAACTGTAACACATGCAGTTTGCATAAGGTTTTATGCATATTTTTCTTTTAATATATATATATATATATATATATATATATATATATATATATATATATATATTTTTTTTTGTGTATTGCTTATTATGACGACCCTTCTTCTAATGGATTTTGGGTTGATGTGTTTCAGAAGGTTAATGTAAAAATCATAGCTGAATCATCTAGCGCCTGGTGCAGTGCCCTGATATGGCACTCCTCAACTATGTTTTGGGGAGTAAAAACAAAAGGTTCTTCCCCCGACCTAGCACTTCAAGCCAAGCCCATTCTGGGCCCAGTCTGCTCCATGCAACTTTAAGTTGGTCATCTTTTTAGTTTTTAATAAAACGTATACCACACGCTTCAGTCCTGAACAATAAAAGCAGTATGAAGACTTATATCAGTAACAACATTCAGAGGTGGTGAAGAAATGAATGGCGGTGCTGCACAAATGATCAGTTTGCATCTCCCAGTCACAACCGCTAATACATTGCACCCCTCGATCCCTTCTGGTTAATGTGCTGTGTTTATGTTTACTGTTGTTTTTAGAATGTAAGGGTACCTATGGTTTGCGTGAACTTGGTCCAGAAACTGAGGACACAGATTAAATAGTGCTAAATTATTAATAATATGGATACAGTGGTGAATGTGTATAAGTTGTATGCTTTTATCAATAAAGAAGTCTAAGGTTAGTACATATGTCTATATCTATATTTATATTTACCTATCTATCTGTAAAATATATGTGCTCTGTGCATTCCATTAGTAAGCATTTCAGTGAGTACAGTTTTAATTTGGCTTAATTCAGTGATTGAGAGATTCATTAAATGGTGAAGTAAGGAAAATGTGTTTTCCTCCACTGTTGTGTAATCTTGGAGATAGTATATTTGTTAAGTGGGATAGGAAGGTACAGACGATTTGCCCCCCATAAAACATTGTTTTACTTCATAGGTTCATAGGTGTGTACTAGGCTAATGGCCCTGGAGCCTTTACAAGCCTAGCCTGTAGAAGTGCCCTGGCATCGTGCCACCTGATGTTAGTTCCCAGTGCCTCTATCAAGTAGAGTGATTGCAGTGATCCCCGGGGTGAAATTTCTATTTCCCATCCACTCATCAAGATTTCTCTTGAAGAGGGCCAGTGAGGTGCTTTGCTTGACATATATGGGGAGTCTATTCCAGAGCATGGGCAGTCTCTGGGTTATGAACCTGTCCTTCCAGCATGTTCTGTTGATTGTGGTAATGCGGTTGAGGTCTCTGGAGCATGTGGTGCGGAGGGATTTAGATTTCTTTAGATGTAGCATTTCTAACAGAGCTGGGTCAGACATGACTTTGAAAGTCAAGCAGCGATTGCTTCTTAGTAGACGATATGATACAGAGAATAATTGGAGTTTTTTTGAGTCTGTCCATGTAGGACATGTATTTAAGGCCTAGGATCATCTTCGTGAGGTACTTTTATGGCCTTTCCAGCTGTTGCATGTGTCTAGTGAGGTACATGCCAAATGGGGCATTATACTCAATGATTGGCCTAATGAGGGAAGAGTAGAGAGAGATGATGACCTCTTTCTTCCTGGATGCAAAACCCTTGGTAATGAGATGTGCCACATAGAAGGACTTTCAGATCACAGTGGCAATGTGGTGGTCAAAGGAGAGGTTGCTTTCAACCTGTGTCCCCAGATCTCTTATAATGCCTTCAGTGTTCAATAGCATGTCTACATCACTTGGGGAGTTAATAACGGCTCCCAGCTTGCAGTCATCTGTGGACTTGATCAGCCCGAGCCCCTCCGTGTTGGCCTGGACTTCTGAGAAGTAGATGCCAAACAGGAGAGGACCCAGGACCGATCCCCGTGGGACTCCACTTGTAACTGGTTGGCAGTCTGACTTGGAGTCTGCTACGTTCACACTGTGGGTTCTATCTGTGAGCCAGTTTGCAACCTACCTAGTGATATAAGGGTTGATGCCTAGTTTGGTGAGTTTATCAATAATTCTGAGTGGGGAATGGTATCAAAGGCCTTGGTCAGATCGAGGTAGGCTGTATGAACTGCCTTGCCCTCATCCACAGCTCTGGTGACTGACTCAAAGAAGTCAACCAAGTTGAGCAGGCATGATCTACCTTACACAAAACCAAATTGCATGGGATCTAGAGATTAGAGACTCCCTATATCCTTGTTAATTAGGTCCATGATGATGCTCTCCATAGCCTTACATATCAAACTTGTCAGGCTAATGGGGCGATCATTCTCAGGGTCTGTAGTCGCTCCCCCCTTATGGAGAGGGATAACTGTAGCAGTGCGCCATTCGATAGGGACAAAGCCTGAGGTGAGGCTGTAATTGAACAGGCCACACAGATGTGGTGCCAGTTCACTTTGTAGTTCATCTAGAACACATCCAGGGATTTTGTCGGGTTCCATGGAAGTGTATTCTTAGCCTTGGACAATGCAGCTTTAACCTGTGCTGCAGTAATGCTGAGTGCCTGGCATTCCTCTGGTATTGTGATTGGTCATTTAGGAAGGGAGAGAGGAGTAAAGTTGGCACTGAATCTGTCGGCCAGTATGTTGGCAATATCTGTTGACTCAGTATAGGAGGTACCATTGTGCAGTAACTCAGAGCAAACCTGGGTATTGCCTTGGAGATTCTTGATATAATTATAGAAGGCTTTGTGGTTGTTTTTAGTGTCTGCTGCAATTCTGCCTTCATAGCTGGCTTTAGAGATTTTGATGAGGGATCTCAACTTTTTTTGAGGCTAATAAGGGAGTTTTTCCAGTCTTGGGAATTCACCTTTCTCTGCAACAGTTTCTTCCTTCTATTGTATAGGTGTTTTGTAGTGTTGTTTCTTACACAAAAGTTGTTGAACAGTGGGGTAAAGAAATTTCTCTTTATTCCACTGTCATGACATCTTTGAATTAGTATATGGAGAGATGTAAGGGTGTCGGGGTATAGAAGAGCTTGCGCCCAACAAAATAAATTGTTTTTATATTCTTTGATGGATCAGAAGTTTTTTTTTTCACTAGAGCTTATTCCACTATGTGTGTTTGTGCTCTCTGTAATGACAATGACATAAATTCATATACATATATATATATATATATATATATATATATATATATATATGTGTGTGTGTGTGTGTGTGTGTGTGTATATATATATATATATATATATATATATATATATATATATATATATAGGGTTCCTGTCAGAACAACGAACGTCATATGTTCGAGACCATATGATCAACATTTCAAGAGTTCGAAGGTTGAATTTAACGGCGCCATACAGTGCAGAATGGGAGGATTAAGCAATAACCCATGCCTGGGTGTTGGTAATGCTGGATTTAGCCAAGGTTGGTGTGGTTTGGTCATGAGGGTGAAGCCTGAGTGGCCAAAGACAACCGTGAGTAAATCTAATATTACCCACAGCCAGAAGTGGGTTATTGCTATTATACATTGACATTATTTAAGAAAAAAAATACTTACTTTTCTTAAATAATGGCATTGTATAATGCCTCATTGCTGCCCTTCCGCAGCTGCCCAGTATTCTGCGGCTGCTCTGATGTACTGCGCATGCGTATGGTTATGCAGTACATCAGAACTGTGTGTGTGGAAGCAATGGAGAAGGAAAGATCTCCGTTGCTTTTAAAAACCTGTCTCGCTATGTTAAAAGAGTTTATAGCTTTAAAAAAAAGCAACGGAGATTTTCCTTTCTCCGTTGCTTTTTTTAAAGCTGTCTTGCTATGTTAAACTCATTTAACATAGCGAAACAGCTTTAAAAAAAGCAACGGAGAAAGGAAAATCTCTGTTGCTTTTTTTTTTTAAGATATCTCGCTATGTTAAACTTTTTTAACATAGCGAGATAACAGCAACGGAGCTTTTCCATTCTCCGTTGCTGTCCAAAAAAAAGACTTATACTAATGGAAAAAGTCTGGGTGACCGGACCTTTTTCAATTAGTATAAGTCTTTGATTTACAACGTGCACTCTGACCAATCAGCATGCATGTTTTTGGAATATTAATGGGGGGGGGGTCGTTGTATAATTTCCCTTTTCTGCACTGAAGTGCGGTCTCGGAGTTGGTATATTTAAGTAGGGAGGGTGTGTAGGATGCAGGGGGGCTTGCTGTCACTGTTAAGGTATGTTTTTCTTTTTCTTTTTTCTTTTTTTTTTTTTATTATATAGTGGTAGCGTTGTTACCTCACAGCAAGAGGTTCTCCCGTTCGATTCTCGGCTGGGCTTGGGAGTGCCTTCTGTGTGGAGTATACATGTCCTCCCTGTGGTTGGGTAGCATTCATAAGACATGCGTGCGTAAATGGGCGTGCCTTTGTTGAAGGTTGGGCGTCAAGCTGGCACCTCGGCGTTTCGTAAAAATCTACTGCGAATCATTAGCGGACTGGAATTCTGCTGTGGTGACCCCTTATCGGGAAAAGCCGAAAGACAAACAAACAAACATATTCGGTCTTTCAAACTTCAACCATATGTTTTCGAACATATGGTATTCGAAGTTTTGAAAGTTCGAATATACAACATAGACCCTACATATATATATATATATATATATATACATATATATATATATATATATATATATATATATATATATATATATATATATATATATATGTGCAGACTGTTGTTCCTTTTCCCTTTGAAGTCTCTCAAACTCTACTTTAGGCCTACTAAAACTGCTGTGCTTAATGTAACTCAGTATGATAGTTATCTAACCCTCTCCTTTTAACCTGCTTCTTCCTGTTTCTTTTTCTCCCTTAGTTCTGCTACCCCCTCTCTAAACCACAAGGCAATCCCCTGGATGAGTTTAAACACATGGGATTCAAACAACAAAATTCACGTGCATGCTCTCTGCAAACCTGATAAAATACATTATAAATAAGAAAGTGTATATAAATGTTTTTCCCGTTAATTGACTTTTTAATATGCAGTGTTATTTGGCTTGAATAGTTGTGTTTAATATAATGTGTTTGTTACACTTGCAATCCTTGTAGTGTGCACACCTCCCATCCCCTCCCAGCTTATTTAATTAGGAATTGTACTTGCAGCAGTTTCTACTTGTAGCAGTTTCTGATTCCACTGTGCTTAGTTAAGGAGGCGTACCAAACACCCTTATGCTGACTTTCTTTATAAACTGTAAATGTACCCTTATATACCTTATTACTTTTCACTCAACACTTAAAATGACCCTGTAACCAGCATCTTAAACAGATTTTCAGCAGCCTTACTGGTAGTATTTTTTCTGATTACTTACCTGCTGGTTCTTGTTCTCTGGGGTGTCATTTATCCCTGCTTTACTCTTAGTTTTTATTCTTCTTCTTCCCTGTCTCCCTTAATTCTATTATGATGTCTTCTCCCATGATGCTTTGCTCCATTCAAACGCTATCCTTGCTGGCACCATGTTTTGTTCCAGATTCTGTAGTTTACTTTTCTTCTGTATAATTTGCCCCCCATTCCACTATCGCTATATTTGAGTCTATTCCTTGACACTGCAAACCCGTTGCTTTTCCCTGCAAAGATAATTATGGTTTTACTGATTGTTTTATTTTTTCAGTTTCCAGTCTGTCAAATGCTGTCCTAGCTGGCACCATTTTTTGTTCCAGATTCTGTAGTCTATTTTTCTTCTCAATAATTTGTCCCCCCCCCCCCCACATTCCACTATTGCTATATTTGAGTCTATTCCTTGATACTGCAAACCCGTTGCTTTTCCCTGCAAATATATTTACAGTTTCAGCGATTGTTTTATTTTTTTCAGCTTCCAGTTTATCGAGACCTGGGCCAACCTGTTCACCCTTGCTATACTTGGGCTTACTCCACCCTTGCTATACTTGGGCTTATCCACTCCTCTACCCTATCCCCATTCCCAGCTATCCCTGCATACATTACACTTATACTCTGTCCCCAGTAACCACACCTTCCTTTCCCCACCCAACTTCTTCCCAGGCCTCCAATCAAACTTCACATCTTCTGTACTTTAATCAGCCTATCATATTAAAGACCTTTGAATACCCCCCCCCCACCTATTAACAAACAGGTAATATTTCATCAACCTACTTTATTTCCAAATAGGCTGCCAAAATATGTCTCTCAAATCTTAAATATTTTAACAGCTTCCTAGTTATTCTCCTTCTGTTACCTATTCTAATCCTTACCTCTCTCACTACCTCATATCAATGCATCCTCATACACTGACACCCTACACCTACTATAACCTACCCTCAAACCAAACTCTCTGCCACCTACTCTTTCACAATAATCAATCACTTTTTCTTTATTCCAACACTACCTTGTATAAAATCAAGATATTACAACTACCCACACTCCCGCTTAAAACTAAACCAAAAACCTACCTCCAATACAACTACTTTAATTCTCTCAAAATACTTATTTTAAATCTACTACTATCAAGTGGTATACATCACAACCTGGGACCCAACTACAGCTCCTCTCTCTGTGCTCATCCCTAACACCCCTTAAACTCAACTCCAGGAACTACCTCGCAGACCCTCCCATCCTCTTCCATCAAAAAACTATCTATTCTATCTTTGAACATTCAGAGTATCAAGAATAAAATCTCCCCATTCTATGCCTGGATCTTCTTACATACCCCTGACATTCTCACCCTCTCTGAAACCCGGCTTAAGCCTCACATATCTGACTCAAAATTTCTTCCCCCAAGCTATAACATCTTATGGCAAGAAAGTCTTAAGAAAAAAGGTGACAGGGTTGCAATTCTATACTCTAATTAGCTCTCCCTCCACCCTCTCTCAATCACTCTTCCAAACTTCTAACCAGCTGAAGTTCCCATTGTCCCCTGTAAACTGAATAATCATGAGAAACTAGCAATTGCCTCCATCTATATCCCCCCAGGAAACAGCATCCCTCTCTTAGAGGTCTTTCTCTCCAAGGTCTCTCAGACTGTCTCATATGAAACTCTTAACTTGGGTGATGTTAACATCGATTGGAATGCCCTTGATACTGATTCCCCTAATATCTCCATTAATCTCTTTGGCTTCTCCCAGCTAATCTCTGTTCCCACTCATTTAAATAAACATACCAATTCTGTCTCCACACTAGATTGTGTCCTTACCTCCAACCATAACTCCTACCAGAACACCTCCACCCTACCTTATCTCCTAAGTGACCAGCATCCCACCTTCATACTTGGACACTTACCTCTACTACACAAATCCCAGCAACACAAACACTGCCATAAGCTGTCAAACTTTAATCCAGACACTCTAAAACCACTCACTCTATACAATTAACTGGTCCTTCCTCTATAACCTCCCCCTGGAGGAAGCTGTCTTGGCATTTAACAACATCTTTCTAGACACACTTAACTCCCTTGCCCCCATCAGGAAAATGAGAATCAAAACCTAATATGCCTCCTGGCTAACACAAGCCACTCATGCACTTACGCATAAGAGAGTGCATGGAAAAAATCTAATACTTCCACTGATCTTCAGTCCTACAGAGAGCTTTATAACTTAACTAAAAAAGGTCACCCTTGACAAGAAAAACTATTTCCAAAAACCTCTATATAATCCTCACTCCAGCCCCCAAAAATTCTGGCAGTCAGTAAATAAACTACTATGTCATGGTAGCCCCTCATCACCTAATCCATGCCCTAACAGCTCTCCCACTGATACTGATACCTTTCTTAATTCCTTCTTCATTGGCTCTATTCACAGTCTAACCAAAAATGACATCATTACCTATCCCACTCCTCCTTCTTCAACCCACCCAACCCCCTTCTCTCTTAAACCCATCCCCACAACTTATTTCGTCAGTCCTTAGCAAACTTAAAGCATGCTCTCCATCAGCTAATAACCTACCTCCTCAATTCCTAAAACTTGCTGCAAATTCTATCGCCTACCCATCTCCATCTTAATCAACAGGTCAATCAAAGAAAACACTGTAGCTGAAATCTGGAAGAAATCCTATGCCATACCCTTACATAAAGATGGCAACTCGACTTACCCCTCAAATTTCAGGCCTATTGCCATTCTATCCCCCTGTCAAAAATTCTTAAAAAGTGCATCCACAAACATCTTCTCAATCACCTCCTCCTAGTAAATCTGCTTACCCCTACACAGCATGGTTTCTGCCAAAATTGCAGTACAGCTACTGCTCTGATATTATTCACTATTTCTATTGCAAAGTCTTGTGACAACAACAAGCTAATCTCATGCTTGTTTCTAGACCTCTCCAAAACTTTTGGCACTGTTTCCCATCGATTGCTTCTATCCAAACTAGCTATCCTTAATCTCTCCAACTCTCCACTTTCTTGGTTTTCCAGCTATCTCTCCAACAGAGTCCAGGCAGTTAAATGGCAATCTAACTTTTCTCCCGTCTTACCAGTACAAACTGGGGTACCCCAAGGCTCCATCCTTGGATTCCTATTATTTAATATCTTTACTAATGACATACATTATTTCTGTCCACTGTCATACATATACAATATGCTGACAATTCCACCATCATCTTCTCCTCCAAGAATATCACCCACCTTCACACCCTCACCCAAGAGTCTCCGCAAACTTCCAACCAATTGCTACTTAACCCTAAGAAAACAAAACTTCTCCTATTCCTCCCTAAATCTCTCCAGCATAATAAAGCTACCTTTACTGTCTGCTCCCTTAACAACACCATTATCTCTGTTGAACCTCACACCAAATTGCTAGAAGTTACTATCAATGACCAACTAAAGTTCGATCTCCATATTCACTAGTGCATCAAAAAGGCACATCAAAGGTTAGGCCTGGTATACAGACAGAAAACATTCCTCACAGATGTCTCTAGGCTCTCACTTGTTTCTCTTAAGTAGTAATGCTTAGGAAAAGGGATGTGATTTTTTTCATCTGTGGCAGTACGTTTTTGAGACCCGTTGAAGGTGAATTGCCAGTGTTCCAGAATGGTGGGATTGGTGGTTGGTTAAGAATAAAATTTATTGCACATTCATCTGACTGTTTCATTTTTTTTTTTTTTTTGGTATATCTTACTTATGACCAGAACTCTCATAAGACTATTTCTATGGCCACTTGCCCATTTGTGTTTGCAGAATAAGAGAAGACTTACAATGTGTCTTAGAGTTTAATCTTTCCATAGATAAAATGGTGGTTTGTAATTGCTCCAGATGTAGAACAAGACTTCCCATTTGTCAAGGACAATTCAAAAGTAAAATACACATAGTGAATCCTCATCAATTATGCACAAATCAAATGAAGAATCTGTTTCCCATTGGTTTATAGGAGATTCTGTTGTTTCATTTGGGAATCCAAACTGAAATTCAAATGGAAAAGTTCCAAAAATATCATTAACTTCAGTATGGCTTATTAAATACACATATTTCCATCCAATGGAAAGTTGTTTACCCAGTGAAATGTGCACAACTGAATAAGTCCTAGCCTGGACTTCTGGACTTTTATTCATATATATTTAAAAATAGTCATCTGTGCAATATGCAAATTGTTTTCACATAAAACTCCCCCTATGTAACACCATGTCTGTGGATCTGTTTTGCTGAACCAAATATAATAATCTTCACTGATTATGCCATATCTAGGTCCACTGACATGACAGTAGGGGAAAGTGGTAATGAGATAAATTATTTTTGATCATTAGAAAAAAGTGTAATCTGATGATACAATTATTGTATTTTTTATATAGTACTAATATGTGTTTCAAACTGCAAAAGAGAAAGAACTGGAACAGGGGACTGCAGTCAAGTGAAATCTTCAAAGCTAAGTATCCTTAATTAAAACATGTACAAGATTATCATATAAAAGGGAAATATCATATAAAAGGCATACAATATAGTAACAGAAAGCAGGACAATATTAGCATTTAAACACATAAAAATGTAAAAGATCTGTATGCTAGTCTTTGAAATCATCTGTGACACACAATATATAAGCTGTTACACTGGGTAGCCAAATTCCAGAATTAGACAAAACAATTCAGTATTACAAGTGATGATAGATCACTGTTTTATTATCACATATGGGAAGCAAGTAGGTATATGACATATGGACTAGAAGAGTGATACTGAGATGTGCTAGGCAAATTAAATAGGCACTTTGTGCCCAAGAAAAATGTAAAATAGGAAATATTTATGTTCAAAGTACATCTCTGAATGAAATGAGTCCACACAGGTGTATTAAACTAGACTAACTATGGCAACTAGAAGTGAAAGCTCACTAATATTAGCAGAGAAATAAAAGCCCAGACAAAACATGTAAAAACACAGGCCTGCAGCAACAGCATGATAAGTAGAAAGGCACTGTCCGAGCCAGACATTTCCCTGGACTGCCCGATTTTAACGGATCCTTTGACACTTCAAAAATGCAAAGAAGACTGAGGGATATTAAAATGCAGACATTAATAAACGAGAAGCCACGGAAGACACAGTTACTGAAGAAACATCATGCTAAATTGAGAGAGACAGAAAAGCATGTATAAATGGCACAGAAGCAGTACATTTACACGAGTACATATAGTGGGGTGGATATTATCTACCTATGAGATATCCCCCCGCCCTTAGAAAAATGCATGGAAAATTCAAAAGCAGGCTTATTTTGCTAGAGCATGCAGATGCTGAGGTGTAAGTGAAGAGCAACAGTACTTAAAAATGAATGTCAGGGAGCTGACAAGACACAAGAGCAGAATGTATGCAAGAAATATGGCACCAGGCAACAAAAGAGAAGTAAAGAATGAATGTGGTGATGAACAGAGCAAAGTATGTATTAATGATTAGTGCAAATGATAACTCTAAATGCCAAAAATAGCAGTAAGCATATTAAATAAATATGAGAATATGATGCAAGACACACAATCATCATTACGCACAATTATAAGGCTATTGCCAGGACTGTAGGAAGCCAGGAAATGGATTTCTATATGCAAGCCAAAAAGCACATCCTATTTAGAAGAAGAAATTTCTGAAATGCGAAAAGACTCCATACTGTTGAGTTATAACCTAGAAAAGAAACTCAGATTGGTGCATATAGTTTTTTAAGCTCAGAGATGAAAGAAGATTAAGAACAGAAACCTGAACTAGTATAGCTGAGTGTTATGTGAAAGAATGTGATATGTAAAATTGAGCTACTGTGAATGAATCTGAAACAAATGTGGACTGCTTGCTTCATCAGTGTAATTTAAAGTAAAATAAGACTGTTTAAACATAAATGTCCAAATGGCTCCTTCCCCAAAAAATTATGGACTAACTCATATAGTGATTAATATGGGTACGTGTATAACAAAGTACATATTACTGTTACTGATGACTACACATCAGAGTCAATGGCAGAAGGAGAACATTCTATATTCTTACATGCATTATTTCAAGTTCCTGACAAGAGTATTTACAACTTCTGGAATGTCAAAGACAACAAAGATGATAATGTTATACCTTTTAAAAACAATCAAATCAACAACTGAGTCAAATAATTTTGTGGGCCAGGGAATTGTACACAGCACATCAGCTTCATCTCATTGGCTAGCTGAACTCTTCACACAACATTAAGTCCAAAGGAATTCACTGGAAACAAAAACTGCACAGTATACTGAAAGCCTATAGAATATCCATTTTGCTTGTGTAAGAACTACAGCAGGCTATCTACTGTTTAAACGAGGCTTCATATGCAAGGCACCAAGCACAACCCAGCCTAGGGATAGAAGTGATCAAAAGGTAAACCACAGATACCACAGAGAGAAAAGCAGCATAAGAAAATATGTTGATGGAACAAGAAAAGCCAGGGGATACTGTTTTCATAAAGCAAGGACAGACTGTGTTAGAGAGAAGTCTGAAAAAACAGAAGCAAGGCTTTTTATTTAGCTGAGAACACTACCAGATTAGTGAGATGAAAAGGTTCCTTTGACAAATGGAAAACTTACTATCATCAAACACTGGGCTTTTCTGAAGCCCTGGCATGATAAACATGACACTGGAAGTAGTGAGTGAAATAATCATGACTGCAACTTCAATGTTAATACCAAGTAAGCAAGCGATGGCTCAAGGAGTCACCATTTGATAGTTTTGTACTTATATTTAGAATGTGCCAGAAAGCTGCTAACAGACCTTTTTACTTAAATAACTACATTTGCTCATATGTCACCTTATACAAAATGTCAGTAGTATTTTTCTTTTACAGGTGATTTGAAAGTATGGTGCAGGCACATTTATTATTTGAGAAGAATGTTTTGACAAATTCTTTTTTCTTTGCTGGTGTAAAAGATTATGGACTTTTGTAACAAATGATTATCATATACACAGACGCATTTAATATAATACATGCATTACATTGATAATGACTATCACAGGCAATGCTTTAAAGATTGTTCTAAAATGTTATTTTATGTGTGTGTGTGTGTGTGTGTGTGTGTGTGTGTGTGTGTGTGTGTGTGTGTGTGAGTGCGTGTGTGTGTGTGTGTGTGTGTGTGTGTGTGTGTGTGTGTGTGTGTGTGTGTATAATTAAAATTGGGGCCCTTGTGACTTGCACTGATAATATATATAAATTTAATATATTTACGCTAAAAAAATGGATATTTGGGTAAATGATCATGAGTTACATATTAATAGACACAAATATGACATTTTTTTAGTAAACTATCTGCAAGACTAATATATACATGGGGAATGCAGACATTAAGGAAATGGACAGCAATAAATACACGAATTGTAGTGAGCAACAATCTGAAATGTAAAGATCAGGCACAGATAAAATCTAAAGCTATGAGGATAGTAGGGTTAATGTTCAAGAATTTCAGCTCACAAGACTCTTTTCTTTTAGTTAAATTATATTATATTTATAACCAGTGATCTAACATTTTACTTTTTTTTTTGCAATTATATTAAGTGTGATATGAAAGTTTTGGAAGGTATTCAACAAAAATTTACCCAGAGAATCTCTAATATAATCCCTTTGCCTATGCTGGAAGATTAAAGTGTATTGGTTTATACTCAATCAGTTTTAGGTATGTACATGGTAAACTGTGTGTTGCTTTGAAGGCTTTCCATAATGAAGAATTTCATTTATTTAATGACACTGAGTTGCTACATTCTAAATGAGTTTCAAGGAAAAAATTACACCGTTAAAGTTACTAGGTGCAGAACTTCGCTAAGGTCAAAGTATATTACCCACTTCATGGTTAGCTCGTGGAAGAGGTTTCTGATATATCTATATCTATATCTATATCTATATTTATATCTATATCTATATCTACCTATGTATCTATTTCAAAGTGAAACCATAACAGATTTCAAAATATTCTTAATAATTGGCTGTGACATTTAGTTTATTCATTAACATCATACTCTGTTTTTTTGTTTGGTCCTCTCAGACCTCATATTTATTGGCCTGGCTGCCAGTACCCAAAGTCCATGCCAGGTCTACCAGCTATTCTCAAGCCCCACCAGACTCACTCCATTATTTTTAGGGCCAATTGTGGATCCTGAAGGTGTCCTGGGGCTCAGCTAATCTGCACTTCCATCCAGGGATTTTTTTTTTTTATGACCTACCTACTCCCCTTCCCAGCCCCTTTCCATGCTTGTTAATTATATTTACTCCCCTCTTTAGACCTTGCTTCCCCTTAGGGAGCCTGTCAAAGAGAGCCTTTGCAGCTTGGCTGAGCACGCCCATCTTTTCCCTGCCATTCCATGAGTTGCTCGAGCTGCTAATCGAACCTAGGTTGACTGGGCTGGAGTTGGAGCTTTATCCCCTCAACATCACTGGAGTGGCTACCAAAATCTGTGTTTTAATTGGCCTTTTTGGCACTTATTCAATAATTGTGAAAAACTATATATATATATATATATATATATATATATATATATATATATATATATATATATATATATATATATATATATATATATATATATATATATATATACACATACACACACACACACACACACACACACACACACACACACACACACACACACACACACACACACGTTAATTTTTATTTAAAGCATTGCTTGTGATAATATCATCATGAATGTACAACCACTATATATTATTTGCAGTTAATTTAGCAACTTTGGAAAATATCATAGGTATAGAAGCAATGTGCTCTGTACAGTAGCTGTACTCATATTAAGTGGAAGAAGTTTCAATGTATGTCAGTAATGGGAAGTGAACCTGAGTTCCTCCATAAAAGAAAGGCAATGTAGTATAATAAATAAGTGTTACATATGCCCTATTACTGGCGTGACACTTTTCCCAAAAGATCTATCCCCTAGCAGCTTATAAAAAGTACAAGAAATAGGTGTTTTCTTAATATAAGATTCAAGGTTTGAGCATTTGTGGTAGCACAATAAAGAAAGATTTGCAGTGAATTTGGAATTTTATTCCCTGTAGAATGCATTGGTGCTTCATGAGACTGACAGCTGTTGGTTATGAATGAAGCAAGAAAAGAATTCAGGAAGTGAAGATTTATGAATTATGCACAAATCAAATTTTGCTACTGCTGATGCCACCATTTTGTATTTGTCTTGGGGAAATCTTTGCTGCCACTCTTTTTAGTGTGTGGAGGTGTGTGGAGGCAATGACTTCCATTTTCAGGTAGAATTTTCCCCTCTCTGAAGTGATGGAACTGTAGGGTTGGTATATTTAAGTCTGGGTGCATGGGGTAGTGCCCCCTGAAATAAAACACAGTTTTGTTTCATTATATGAGGTGTGGGATGTTAGAAAGTCAGTACAAGTTATAGTAATCAATTCTCAAACTCTACAAGTGTTATTGGACAATTCGGACCAAATCTATTCTAATAAAATCACACTTCAAACAACATATTAAACTGTATGCAAACAGAGTTTATAAGAAAGCTTTATAAAATATCTATAAAACATTAAAAATTACTGAATTCATTGTGGGTCTTTTGATTTTTCTGAATGTATGCTTCTAGCTTTCACAAAGCCTACTATTTTGATGTTAATAAAGATAATACACACTTCAGTGTGTAATACCAAAAGGTAGAATCAGTCATGATTGAAACCCAAATCAAAATGTGTATTTGGTATCATTAAAACATAGTTTACTTCAGGCGGAGGAGCTGTTTCGTTTATAAATACTGTGAAAAATTTAGATTCAAATTATCTACTAACATAGCTTCAGCAGCAACTCATTCTCATATTCTGTACTATATGTAGCTGTGGGTGGTAATACGGGGAGTATTAGGAATTAGAGGCAATAAAGCCTTGTTGAGCCTTGTTATGCCTCTCTTATGGAAAACAGAGGTGCTCTACTTGCCCATTATTTACAATCAATAAAGAACCAAATTGTCAAGTACAACTCAATGAAGTGAAACTTCCCGGCTGCTGTTTTCCATAGGGAATTACTGCCAGTGCAGTTTCTAAGTTTGTCAGCTGTGATTCATTTGTTTTGGGATATTTTGACCTTCTTTGCATTTGTGTGACCATGAAGCTTGTATACATATAAATTCTGGGGTGTTGGGGCCCTCCTTTCTATATGAAGAGATGTAGGGATGATTGCTCCCCTGTAAAACAGTACTTGCATTTCTTTTTTTTTTTTGTGGGGTTGATTTTTGAGCAGTTGTGCTTGGTAAGTTGATTCCTTGAAGGTTTGTAACTTGGGTACTCACAGACAATGGGGGAAGCCTGCTGTTTGTCGTTATCCAGTTAACCGGCTCTCGGAACATTGTAATTGGAATGTTGCTGGACTGATAAAATTGAGATTACAGTTGGAGAAGAGTGAGAAGCTGAGTGCTATGTCTTCACTCATAGTTTCCCTTTTCTCAAGGTTTGTCTGATTTTGCAATTGGTGTATAGATAGGTCAGGAGTTCGGGAGCTTGCTCCAATATTGAGGGGTACCTCCTTGCAGAAAAATGCTTTTAAGTGTTTCTCTGTGTGATCACCTAAGATTGTATATGACTTGAACATGATTAATCGCATGCTGATTAAATGAGATGTGATTATTCATAGTAGATCCCTGTGGTATATTGTCAGGTAGCACTCCTCTTTTTATACATTATTATTACTTGCTTAACGCAGTCTGCTGTTTCTTTTCTTTTCACTGTTCATCTTTTCCTAAAGGTATATACTGTTATGCAAAGCTGACCACAGTATCCGGGAATTTAAATTAAGTTTGTTACATTACTAAAGTGCACTTCAGCTTCATCAAAAAGCACTGCACATCCTAAGGAGATAGAGAGGTCAGCTGGAGATTTTTTTTTTTTGTGTGTGTGCTGATGATGCTGTTTTGTGTCACTGTTTTCTTTTAATAGGTTTATTTTAAAAATATTATATTAATTTAATTAGTTAATGAATGTATTTGATGGATAGGTAGTATGCCTGCTCCAAAAGATCTTCCTCAGCTATGACTTGGGCAGAAGGCAGCACAAGTTTATAGAATGTATTGTACATTGAGAACATGGTAGGAGAAGGGCATATAATTACTGCATGCAAAATATTAGAGCTTTCATAAGAATTGGTAACATTATTAGAGAGTTACTAAAATATTTACAGGAGACTTGGCAAAGCCAGCAAGGCATTTTAATATAAAAGAGGAAAACGTGATTTTACTACAGTGCTATTTATAACAAAACAGATGTTTAGCTTTTGCCAGTGCAGTATTTACAAGAGGGATTTTATGTTAGATTAAGATGTAATGTATTCCTAAAGCTAGTAATCAAGAAAGCTTTTCTCTGTGTGGTTTAAATCAATTATACTAGTGAAACTTTTACTTATCAGTATATTGGCAGTAATGCCATCTCTAATTTTTATGTGGCATGAGAATGATTTTTATGTTATGTATATTTTCTCTCTATTTTCCTTCTGTATTTGTGCTTTGCCTGGGGATATTTCAGACTTCTGGGAATGAAAGTGTGTGCACAGATAGAGTGGATTGTGTTAGTGGCATTTTCACAATGGTACTTTTCTGTTTTTTTATGTTAGCTATCATTATGATTCTTTTTCAGGCTTTTCATATCTATGCACTGGGTGATTTTTATTTAGTTGGCATTTATTGTAGGTTAGTGCACATTTAGTTTGTATTCTATCCAGTCACTTGTCAAGTAAATAAAAGGCTCTTTTTCTAAGAAACAGAAGGTACTAGCTTTTAGAAAAGAAAATTAAAATACAAAGTTGAATATCATAACAGCACTAATGAACACTCCTGAACTTTTCAGTAGTTTTGGTTGCTTCTCGGATTAGAAGTAGAAACAGTGAGCCCTATTTCTTTTCTTAAGAAACCTTTATTATTCTTTTCTGTGATGAGCCCTTTCATCAAAAGACATTGTGAGACCAATGTGTTTCATTTTCCTCTCTCTGCCATTGTTTTGAGCTTAATGAGATTAAACAGATCCATGTGTTTCCATTTGCACCTGCTTCTTCTGAATTTATTACTTTTAGAAGGATAGTTTCACATTGCATATGCACTAGTAAATGTGAGAAAGTGTTCAGCATATTTACAACTTCTGCTGAATTAATGTCATCAAGGTCACAGTACTAAGAAATCATGGAAAGAGATGGGTACAGAAGGATTCTTATGATGCTGTCCAGAAGAAGAGGCAAGTATTGAGGTCACTAAGATTTGGAATCATACATTTCAGTGATAGAGAGTCAGAGGGGAAGGTTAATGAGAAGCACATCCAGGGCAGTGTAGTTGTAAGTACACTAACTGAGATTACTAGGTGGCTGAAAGTACACCAGCTGGGATGACTAGGTTTCTGAAGATTACAACCTGAGATCATTAGTTGGCTGTAGGTACACCAGCTGGGATGACTAGGTTTCTGAAGATTACAACCTGAGATCATTAGTTGGCTGTAGGTACACCAGCTGGGATGACTAGGTTTCTGTAAATATTCAATGGCGAGGACATGCCGGGGTAGTACTGTATAGTGAAGCCTTGTAGTCACTGTACAACTGAGTGGAGTATGCTCTGCATAATCACGACTTCAGGACACTGGCATGCAGGTAGCATGCATGACAAATGCACATTCACACACACATTGACGCACAGCTGGGAGTCCATGTAGGAGCTGCACAGTAAAGTGCCAACAGTTATTATTATATAAATGGAGAGGAAAGAGTTAATAGGACAGTCAAAAAGAAGGAAGACCAAGCAGAGGAACATGTAAAAGCATAATGGGAATGGAAGAGAGGTTTTGAGCTGTGGGATGTATGCTATATTATTTTTGTGGGACAAACACGGCTTGTGGTCAATAGTTGGCACAGTGACAGGTGCAGAGTGTGACGGCCACAGCCACACCACTGCCTGCATCCTGGGTGATCCTACAGTAAAAAGAACACAAATGGAATAAAATAAATCAGCAAAGCAAAATAATTAAAAAGAATTAAGTAGAGAACAAAAACAGAATACAAATACAAAGACTGATGCGATGCTGTACACTTAATTAAAGCAAAACCTGCAAGGAGGAAAAACAATCAGCAATGCAATGTAAAACAATGGCAATGGAACACACTGTTGTAGAGCAAACAATAACACAGATGCACCTCTACAGGTATAACTGGTATAGTAACTGGAGGAAAACCTAATTTACAGTCAATGCTGCAACACTAACATGAAAACATACAACTACTCAGTGCTGTGGTAAACAGGTTAAATACAGTTGTATAGTAACACTAGCAACACCGTGCACTTAGCCTTCTACCTGGGAAGCCTGATTTGCTTCCTCTGACAGATGAGCTTGTTCTCTTCAGTATCCTCTGCTGCTGCAAAGCACATTAATGAGCACAGCATATTCATGACAGAAGAAGGGATTTACCGCTATGAGAGTCAGGCCTACTCTAAAGTGACATGGCAAAAACAGACTAAGTATTATAATATTAAGGATGGCTCTCTTTAAACTCCTCTACTCACTGACAGTGAAGGTGCGGGTGGTACCTGATCAGATCATTATATTTGTACCTGCACTGCTCTCCAGGACTGGTGAGGACAGTGGCATTACTCATCACTCGGGCACGTGTGAGCGAGGTATCTACATTTTATAGAGGGACCTTCATTATTTCCCAGCAGTGGCTGCCTATGCTGCACGTACAGCAGCTGTAAAAGTATTTTAACCTTTCTGCTGCACCACTCAGGAGCATTGCCAGAGACTGGCCTGCTGTCCAGGGTAAGACCAGGAGTAAAATGGTAATCGAGGTATACAGCCTCACATCACAGAGACCATGTCATATGCATTGATGGGCAGCACAGTAGCATGATGCACATGATCAGTATGGCGAGGGAGGGTGACAGTAGTATGGCATGGCTTCACATACATGTACACCCTATGTGACCTCTATCCCCTGCATAGGCATGATGGGCAGCTGGGTAGCACAATGACATGGTCATTAGTGTGATGCAGGCTGTAATTAGGGTAATCCAGCATGCACATCACACCTGACTCATTCCTCATGCATTAGCAAGACAGATCTCAGTAGTACAGCATAGGGGTAGTAATGCATCACATTATTGGTGTCATTTTGAAATAATCTCATTAAATCACCTCATTAGTGTAACAGCCATGTTATAAACCATATTTTAGTGGGGTAAAAAACACAGTTGCCATTTTATGGGAGACCACATTATAGCAAGCAACACAGACAATCTGAAGAAAATGGATATTGGAGTGTGTGTATAGGGAAAGTGACAGCCTACAGGATAAGTAGTAAGGTGGGATGCAGCTATTCAGGGCACAAGAAACAGGTAGGACAGGTTGCAGTTTTGTGTGGGGTTCATTCATTCAGGCCACAGGGTCATCCAGCAAACTGAGCCATAACCCTGCCACGCTGGTGTCTACATACTTTTGCATATGCAAACAAACATCAGGGTAGATTTATAGGAATGCTGGACCTTGATTACACTAGACACACACTGTGCTATTGGCACCGAAGGGAGAGTGCATGTAGCTCACATGCACACAGCTGCCACACTATGACAAACTGTCCGAACAGTTACTTTATAGCAGTGTCCAGGGCTCTACCTACCACAGAGATGCTGGGACATGAGGAGGCAGGTATGTGCTGACATAGACTATCCTACATACCCACCCAGGTCTCCCTGTTTATGCACAGGTGTAACTGGTGTACCATGGGACCAAAAGAATGCAAGAGCTGGAGAGGCTGACTTCATAGGGGATTGAGGTGCTATGGCAGGCCGTATGCACATATGCCAGGTGCATCCTTGATAAAGGGAAAGCAAACAAGGCCTTGTGGGACAAGTTGTGGCAGCAACTGGTATAGGACATCAGTACAGTGGGTGGCCATAATAGGTCAATGGTATAGATGTGAAACAAGATCCTGTTATGAACCTACATTCTAAGACCAACGCTCAGGAAATAGCCATTGGCAGGTTGACCACTCAGAAATGTAACACCAATACAGTGTTAGTTCAGGGACACTAAGGAACTCATGCTACCCCCTAAGTGGTGACAGTGAGAGAACCCTGAGAACTGATGGTGGATTGGATGTGGGAGCTGGGCTGTAGACCACTGCCTGAATATCTTTAGCGCGTTCCCAAGGTGAGTAGTGGCACATTTTATCTATTTATATTTATTGGCATTTATTAACTAGGATAGTCCACTGGGCCATTAAGAGCCCATTTTCAGTGGAGGCCAAGGGAGAAAAGCTCCATAAAAATAGAATATGTAACAGAAATTAACAATATGAAAACTCACACAAAAATACACAAATAGAAAATATTAACAGTTACTTAAAGCAGACAGTGAAAATGCATAGTAGGTACAATTAAATGCAAACTTACAATTACAGAATAGGTAACAAAATTGTAAAATATTCTGTTGCAAGTGTAGTTAAGTAGTCTACAGACAATTTGTAGATTGTGTAAAATGAAATATGAATAAATACAAGAGGTAAATGGATGTCAGGTTATAGAAAAAGAATGCATTTTTGTTGGGCATTGCCTAGCACTTCTGATTGGTTTATTCAAATAAGCCCATCTACATTTATGCCACCCAAGGAGATCAGGATTGTAACACAGAAAACCTGCACCACCAGGTATGACTGCCCAAGAATCTGTAGGGGATTCTACAGATGAGCTGTGCCACGTGCCATCCTATAGGAGATTGTGTAGCACCTCTGCATGGTTTAGTCAGACATACACATCTGCATATCTTTCTCCCTTGGACATCAGTGCTGCAGTGGAGATGAACTGCAGTCTGCAACAGGAGGTACATATGTTGTGTATATTACTGGCATACAGCAGTGTGTAGGCTGTAAGGTGGTTGAAGATACATATCTACCACTATAACACAGGTAAGTAATCTGTATGCATTTACAGATTCCACTGAAGAGGATCAAGTAAAAGTCAAAATATGCCTGAAGTCAGCAAATCCTTAGAAGCTGATCATGATGATAGCATCATGCACCTGGCATGGCCAGAGAACACAATGACATAGACATCAGCACTAACAGCGGAGGGTCCATATCCCTCTCCCACAGCTGAGGGGAGTGCAGAAATGGGAGTGGGGAAAGGCAGAGACTGTAGTGCATTTGAAACTTCCAACATGGCTGCATACTGATCAACTGGCTGAATAAATCTTTCCCAGTGTGAAAACTTCAGCTGTGAAAACAGGCCAGGTAAAGCTTTTCTTTTGGAGAAAATTCATTAGCTGGCTAGTAATTACAGTTTCTGGATGCCAGCAAAGAAGAAATTTGGAGTCAGTAAGAGGAAATCACCTAGAAAAGAAGGAAATGTCCAGCTGAGAAGAATCTTGCAGCTGTTAAGCAAAGAGCAATTTGTGTTTCATCTTTGGTACAGACGATAGCTTCCAGTAATTTACAGGAAAAATGACATCAAATGTATTCACCGGTATTTAAAATAAGTAAAACACTAAGTAAAATTATAAAATCAAATAAAAATCTAGAAAAATAAAAGACTCTTTAACTAGCTATTTCAATGAACTGATAAAACTACAAACATCCCAGGCTGAAATGCAGGAAAAAAGGTTGGCCAAGCATGAGAAATCTTCAGAAGAGCTTTTTCAAAAAAAGCAAAGTTAGAAAACAGAGCACGTGGAGAAAATCTGCTGTACTAGAGAAGCTGGAAGGAACAGACTGCATTCATCTTATTATAATAAATAAGCAACTAGACTGGAGCTCCTCAGTAGGATTTGTTAATTGAGAGAGCACATTGTGTGTATGCTTCAAATCTTGCCAGCCAAAGCCTGTATTAGTAAAGATACAATCATACCAGCAGAAAGAGCTACTCTGACAAAACTGTAACAGAAGGGAAAAGTATTAAAAATTGGGGGTAGCACAGTGTTTGTATAAAATGATTATTCACTGTACAGTAGGCAGAAAAGAAGCAAGTTTATCCCAGCAATTATGGAATGTCAGGAGGTAAGTGTGAGATTCAAGCTGCTCTATCTAGCTTTCTTTAGAATATTTTTCCTGGTGGATCAAGGAAAGCAGAACTAAGCAGGAAATAAAAATGTTTAGCCAATAAAGAGTGAAACAGCAAATAAAATGGAGACTCTACTTCTATTCTTTTGACAGTAACAAAGCACATACTGAGACTTTCCCAGCTTGCCCAGTGTTACAAAGGAAAATGCTCGAGTGACAGAAAAACACAGGAGGTGACTAGAAGAACTGTGAGTACCTTGGACTTGAACCAGTGACTGGGAGATTGAGAGGATAAAGAAGAAAACTTGCAACAGTGTGAAATTACTGAATAAATGGGAGCTTCAGTCCTATTAAATATAGAAATAGACACGTGAAGTGTGTCTTTACAAGAAGTGGCCGAAGACAGACCAGAATTTTGTTGACTGTGTTAAAATGGTGGTTGGATTGTAGAGTATATACCTCACTTTATGTCATTAATGCTTAGAAAGACTGCAGAGCATTCAGCACTGCAAGCAGATTGCCACTGTGTATAGGAACTGGGAGCAGACAACCCTGTTGATGGCAGTGGCAACTCATTTGGCATCCATTAGTGCATCCATGTGGCTATTGAGAACTAGATTCCATAGTTGTGCGTGCAGATGGTTGCTCAATGCTGGTGTGCACATCAGGCTGACACAGAAGGCACATGCCATTCCGAAGATGGTCACACTGTCTGTGACTGTGTCTAGCCCCCTAGCTATGGGCACTCACCTGGATGTGGCCAATACTCATCTGATTCCTCTGTAACCTCCAGGCTGAACATGGATGCTCTCATTTACATGACTGCTACTTGCCAGGCTCCACTGTGGCCTCCACCCCTAGCTGTGAATGTCATCATAGATGTGGCCAAGACATGTCTAGCTTTACTATTTGAACACCCTACTGGACAACCCACAATTCAGAATCAGCCCACCCATGTCCAGACATGGCATAGTGGAAACCATCATTCTTCCAGAGCATCGCAACAGTAGCTATGTCAACATTCTTGCACATGTAATTGACATACTACACCATCCTCTGGACCAGCTACTTTCAGACCTGATACTGCATGGCCACTAGGTACAACCAACTAGCACCCTACTCCTGGAAGCTCTACCCCATCACTAGAGGATTTGATCTGTGACATCCTACAATCCCAAATCTATATTCGTGGTTACTGCAGACACCACCCATGACACTTTCACCCATGTTAGCACTGATGTACCCTGTCATTATAATCCCTCCACCTGTACAGATGATGAGAACTGTACCCTACCACTTGGCTAAAGTGGGAATGGTAATCTCTGATGCACAGTGTGGTCAGTCTGTGCTGTGTAATGCATAGCCTGGGTGTGTAAATGTAAGAATCAGTTTTGTTCTGTGTCTGTCTTGTCATGATACACAGTTGTGAACCAGAATCCACTTCTTTGCCACTGCCATGATGTATTGCACCTGCCTCTACCTTGCATGAGGGCCTGCTGCAACTAGTTCCTCTGATAACTTTTCACCAGGGTCTTCCTCTGCTGCTGACACAGATATATTAGATAATGCTACAGGTTCTTCTATGCTATAACTGTTTTCATTGTACCTTGTTATATAACATGGCAAGGACCACAGATATTTTGCTGCAGTTCACAGGAACATACTGCAGGGCCCACCAGATATATCTAGGCTGTGGAACTGGACCTTCAGTAGTCCAAAAACCCATCTGACACTGTTCATTGTCTGCAACAGTATGGTGTTATACACCATCTCTGCCATAGTCTGGGGCTTTACGGATTGGGTCATCAGCAATGGCTCAAAGACATATCCAGCATCACCTGCAGCAAACAACAGCAAACTTCATTATAAAATGTTAGCAACCTATGTTCATATGTCCCGACCTTCTTGGCGTTTTTGGTTAGCAAAGCATGCATCTAACAACTACATGAGAATGTAGAAAGTCCCACTGCAATAAATCCTGTTATAGGTTGCACATGTGCCAGATGTGGGATTCATGGGAACTGCCTGTATGAGATGTAGACAGACTGTATATAATACCCTGTACACTGCACTCCAGCAGGTATGGTAACGGAGTAGCAGCCCTTCTAGTTAATATACCAGATGCCCTGTGGTGCAGGTGAGGCCTTCATTGAGGGTGCTTCCAATAGCACCTTCCAGGACCTCAGGGATATGAGATATGCTGTACAATGCCTACAAAGTGGTAGATTTTTCTTCAAAAGTTTGTAGAAACCAACTATGCTCCACTAAATGCATTAGCATTACATCAAGGAACTGTTGTATGATGTTGTGCCACCATGTTTGATTTCATCGCTGTATACATGTTGTTTCTCCTTAACAGGTCACATTATACATGTCACTGAATTGCCCCCTCTTTATATGTCACTGGTCACCATGGTGTTTCACTTAAGACAAAGTACTGCTTGTTTTTGAATACCCACTTTGGTTTACGCAAGCCATGTAGGTTAAATAAAATTAGAATTCACACCTGAAGAAGGACTGGATTCCACACATTTATGCTTACTTAACCACAGATTAGGAATCCTGGATACACGTATGCAAACATGTGATGTAATACTAGAAGACACGAGGATTCTTCTCTCCTAAGGTTTTAGTAAGCAGTGGTGGTGGTGGTTATGGTGATGATAGGGGAAAACATCTGGCAACAAGGTGTCATTTCAACTACCCAGCTCATAGACTATCGAATGCAGGCTTGAGATCGATTGTTCATAGTCAACCTGTTTAGCCAGAGGGGCAGAGGTAGTATCAATGACATTAAATTAGCCAGTAGGCATGATGACGTGACCACTTACCAGTTTCACGGACCTCTCATATATCTCTATCTGTGTTGCTGCTTATACCTGCTTGTTCTTTGCATTTGTGCCTTCATAAATCTCATCTGCTAAATGCACAGATGCCATTTTATGTATATGCTCATAGAATCTTGTACCATGGGAAGCAGAAAAAAAACATGGCATCATGCCAGCCTGTTGTTATCACCTTACATCTTACATGGATCAGATGAACTACAGTGTGACTGCATTGGTCTACCATTCTGGAATAGACAAGAAGTGATGTTTGTTGACTGTAAAGGTAGTGATGGGTCATAAGAATATTGATGAGGGCAGGGACACAGAGTTTGATTACCGCTCAGTACACAAGGAAAACGATTAGTGCTTGAGTGTATATGTTTCTCATGGCCTTGTTTTTTGTGCTGTATTAACATTAACTGAGGTATTAATGAATTTTTGCAACAAGTGAGTTGTGTGTGTGTGTGTGTGTGTGTGTGTATACACCCATGTGTGTGAGTGTTCAAGATGGGGGATTTTTTTTTTTAATTATATCACATTCCCTTCATAAGAAAGGCCAATATGTCATTTCAGTTTTGTCTATATCTGATTTTTTTTTCCCTGAATAACTACAGCTTTTGCTTGCTTTTAAGCAACAATAACGCAGTTACATACTGTGAAACATAATAGAGGCTGAGGATTATTATCTTGAATAATGACTGTACTCTTCAACAGAGTAATGGTTGATTTAGAAGTTTCCCATTTCTTAATATGTATATTATATGAATGCTGTAGAAATCTGAAGAGCTGGCATGTCTTCACCAAAGGTTTTATTCACATTACTTGATGTGGTTAGTTTTATTTCAGAAAGTGTGGATGGGGTCCTGCATGCATTTTAGGTGACAAATCCTGTTTTGCACTAGGGAAAATTGCTTATGGTAGTTTGTTTCCAGGGCCTGGTCATCTAAACTGGAAAACCTTGGTCTTGGCAAATAACATTTCCAAGGACCTAGTATAGCTTTATGGCCGAGAGTGCGGAAACGGAAAGCAAGAAAATGCTGCTTTAATCAAAATGTTGTTATTTTAAGTAATCCCCTTAAGCATTACCTATCACATCTGTATGACTGGTTAACTATAGATATCAATGGTACAGGTGCTGTGTTTGACTGAGCTACGCCAACAAAGAGCACTGAAAATAATCACTCAAAAAACGTTACGTTTCTACTCACACAGCATGTTTTTATAGCCCTGTTGCTGACTATTATCAGCACAACTGAGATGGCTTAACATGCAAAGATACATTCCAACAATTCATGAGTTTATTCCAGCTTTAGATGTAGGTTCAGTATTAAAATGTACATGTATTCCCAAATGCTGTTTTATGAAACAATATACTTCCATCAGGTAACATTTTAATTTCTAAAGGAATGCCTCATAGATTTATTTCTTAAACAATAACAATTTAAGATATAGATGCGTCCTAGAGGACCTGCTAAATTCAGTTCACCAGATTAAATTGGTAGTATTAATAAAACTGAATGCAGCTTGAGAAAAACCCAACACAACAATACAAAGTGAGTTAAGTAAACCTCTAATCTACTACCTTGTTAATGGCAGAGTGTATAAAATATTCTAGGCAACTAACAGTACAGAGTTTACTTTGTACATCACTGGCTAGAAGATGTTGCTTACTTGCATATTTCTAAAAATACAATGTTTTACAAGACTGATTGCTAACCAGCTGATCCAAGATGAACTGCTAAGTATTGGATAATAGTCCTCATTTTAATGAACTGCTGAAAACATATTTGTAGTCAGTTTACTTTTGTTGAAACATTGCTAAGTAGACTCTCATTAAGAATATATTTAAACTCTCCAGCATGACACTTTGTATGTCATATAAAGAGCATTTTTTGTTCAACTTGAAATTGTTTGACTAATGGTCAAGAAAACCTTTTGCTATTGTTTCAAAATATCAAATAAATAAAATAATAGCTCACATGCTAGGTAAGCAGCTAAAAATAAAACAAACAAAATAGCGTAAAATCGCTAATGTTTGAGCTGGAGCAGCACATAGGTATGGTATAGTATTTTTTTTTTCTATCTGGTAAGTGAGAAAAGCAATATAATCTTTGCAAGATTTTTAGATATATTTATGTTTTGGCATAACTTAGCTACTTTAAGAAGGCCACAGCACATTTTGGGAGGTGGGTAGAAAGGAGGAATACCTAAGTACGTACTAAAAGTAGATGTTGCAGACTGTTGTACTTCAGTAGAAGCAGCTTCTGAACCAAAGACTAAGTTTTCGGCATTTTACTTACAGAAATCCCTAGTCCTTCACATTCTAGTTGCAGAACAGGAAACAGAATAAAAACAGCAGTTTAGGAGCTTTGTAAGTAAGCATTGAGGCGCTTGGGTGGTCCTGTGAGTGGTGGGTTATAATTTGGACAAAAGCATAACACATTTGCCGGAAGTGTTTCCTTAAATGTGAAACCGACAGCCACTGTAGACAGTAGAATCTGCTGTGGCCTGAAACAACCAAAGTCACACATTACCTAAATAAAAGCATTTCGATGGTGGGGGTACGGTACAAAAATAAATAAACCACATGTTGATGTGCAGACAAGGATCTTGATTCAAGAATTGATAGCAAAATAGACAGACATGAAAATGTACTGATTTTCACAAGAACACGAAAAATGATGTCCTGGCACATTTAATAAAATAGCAATTGTCACTTTCGTGTTGGTACACAAATAAGTCTTTGTGCATTCTGTTTAAGCAGCTTTATTCTATACAAATACATTACTGTAAAGCTTATTTGACTATGACTAATTAACTTATATACTAACTCCTGTGATCATACATGCTTACACACTGGCTGCTTCTTCAAAATGGCACTAGGGATTGCACGTGTCTGGAATATATACATGGCCGCACAGCCTTGCATGCACACACGCTACACTCTGATCTACATCCTCCCTCTTTGAGAAATAGATCATGCAATTTCTCACGAGATATTTAGCATGCAGAAATCACAAATAATGTAGCGACATGCATTATACAATACTAAGTACACATCTATATACAATCAAGTCAACATTGCTGTGTATTTCACACTAGGCTTAGAAACTCGTCCATATCATGTGACATAAAATTGGGAATCAGTTTTAGCAACTGGAACAGTCTCTGCAAAATGGTTGACCTGTGGAATGTTCCAGTTACTCTCTGCAACACAATCAGACTTTTGAACACATACTGGTCTGGAAACAATGCCTGACTCAGTCTTTGGTTTAGAGGCTGCATCACAGATACAATGTTATGATTGCAATGGTGATGATTCTGGTACAGGAAGAAGATGTCTGCTATTCCTCCTATACTCTACACCCTCGGAGCTTACCCAATAAGATCTTGGCTTGGCACAGATGCCTGTTATCTGTCCTATTCAATCAAAACCTTTTGTTGTCTGGATTCATAACGTCTCTCCTTCCCTCAACAAGCAAAGTAATCTGCTCGATGTATCATATTTGATTTCTGGATATTATGCTTCTTCGACAATTGAGCCTGGATGGTTTTATTGTTCTTAGAGTGAGCCTAGAATATCATCACGAGGTATGTTTCTGAGATTAAGTAAATTTAAGAATACATCAGTATTGTCATGCTTTGACCATTCAAGTAATTGCTTTGCACTCTGTACTGCATGTTCAGCTAGACCATTGGATTGAGGATATTCAGGACTGCTAATGGCATATACAAAGTCCCATTCTCAAGCAAATGTCTGAAACAGTTGGCTAGTAAATTGAGTACCATTGTCAGAATAAAGTTTGTGAAGACTACCATGAACTGGGAAATGATGTTTAAGCTTAGTGATAACAGATGTTGAGGTTAAGTTTGGTAGTAGATCAATCTCAAACCAGTTCAAGTAAGAGTCTACCAAAACCAAATAGTGTTGATTATTCCATTCAAAGATGTCAGTTGCAACAGTAGACCAAGGTAGTTCAGGTATTGGATTTAGCTGAAGTGGTTCTTTTTGCAAATGTGCTCTGGTACTATTATATATCGAACAAGAAGAAAGATCACTATCATTGTCTTTTGATAATGAAGGCCTAATTCTCCAGCCCTTATCTTCGTGTATAATAAACCAGGGTGACCACGTTGCAAAATCTGAATATATTCATGATGTAGTGAAGCAGGAACAACAATATTAGGACCTTTGAAAATAATACCATCTTCCATCAACAATTCATCTCTGCAGGGAAAATATGATTGCACCTCAGGTGATACACTAGATTGTTTTAACGGCCATCCAACTTTGATGTAGAGATTGAGTTTTTGTGAAATTTGATTAACCATAGTGTGATCTCTCATCTCATCAAGTCTAGTGTTGGAAAAATTATGCACTGACATTACATCAAATTAAAAATTTTTGGCATCAAACAGTTATGTTGTACTGCTATGCAATCTGTATAAAGTATCAGCCAGATAAAGCAATTTACCTTTAGTGTAGACCATCCTGAAATTGTACTTTTGCAATTTGAGCATCATTATTTGTAATCTCGCCAGAGCAGAATGCATAGGTTTCTTTAGAATAGTAACTAGAGGCTGGTGAACAGTTTCAATTTGAATAGCTCGTCCATAAATATAGTTGTTAAACTTGGAACATGCAAAAACTTTTGCTATTAGTTCTTTCTCAATTTGAGCATAATGCATCTCAAGTTTGAGTAAGTATCCTAGATGTATAGGCTACTGGTCTGCCCTTTTGTAGAATAACTGCACCAATACCAAAATTAGAAGCATCACAAGATAGGACAACAGGTTTATTCACATCATAGTACCTTAACATGGGCGGGGGGGGGGGGTCCAGTATATTTTAAAGTTATTTTCTTTTTTCTTTTTACATAATCCTTTCATGCAATGATGGCTTACATGGAAATTATCACTAAGGAAAGAAATTCAGTGTTGCTGTTCAGATTTAGTTTTCCTTGCATCCTTTCTACACACCTTTCCTGACCTAGACAGCACAGTAATAAACATATAGGAAATAGCTCAAGTAAGCCAAGGCCCAAGAAGCCATAGGGTTACAGGTGTTCTGGGATGCATTTTAGAGTATTTTCCCAACCTTTTAATCCATTTGTGGACAACAAAATAATTATGGGTAAGAAAAGATTTTCAGTCTTATTTTTTTTCAAGGAAGACATAAGTTGTGTTCAAAGCTGACAAAATAATAGCTCACAACAATCTAATAAGCCTTTTGTTGTGAGGATACACAGGTCCTGTCTGGCAATACTACCTGCCTCCCTAACCTCCCTAAAAAGACAGTCACTGCCTATCTATCCCTCTGGTGTTAGACTGGGATGAATGCAGAGGTTAAGATTGCCACAGTCTTGTATTTCACGTGTCTGCTGACATACATAGCATGCCTCGTCGATCCTCACCCCTAACCCCCAAAGGGGGTGCCTGATATATGATTGTGAGGGAAGTGAATAAAATGATTATAGTAATGTATTCTACTTTGTTACCCCTTAGAGACAGTGCTCTGCCCCTACACAAGTTACAGTAACCTTCTTTGTACACCTCTGAGGTCTGTGAGAAAAGTAAAAGAAACAATGACCACACTGGCCTCATCCCAAACACAAGATATTAAGACTTCCTGTGCACACCTCTAAGGTATGACTGTGATGAAAATTAAAGAAATAATAATCACACAATCCCCAGCCTCCCCTCCCCCACATAACCTACAGCAGCTTTCTGTACACACACACATCTAAGCAGGGCTGGTGTTAGAATGGGTGCGGTTGAGAGCAGGGACCATTATCAGCTTTATCCTAAGAGGGTTATATCACAGCCATGTTCAGATTAAACAGTATAATCAGAAAATGAATGCATTTTTTCTCCTCATTTTTCCCAACCAGCAACAGCTTTTGTTGGGCTCCCACACAGTCAAGGATGAAAGGATGATTAAGGGAGCCCCCCCCATATCTACGTATTTAGTCTGGGGAGTGGGGACCACCAGAAATCTAGAAGATCTAAGTGTCTGAATGTTCTGTGGTATATTATATGCCTTACTTTTGAAATATAATTACTTGCTAGCTGCATTTCTTACTGATACCCAGAAGAATAATGTATGTGTCCTGACATTATTGGGTGTGCACAGATAAAAATATGTGATTTTTTTATACACACACACACACACACACACACACACACACACACACACACACACACACACACACACACACACACACACACACACGAGCATAAGCCATAGCAATACTAGTTTTGTACTTATTTCAGCAAACAACAATACATTGTGCAGCACAGGTTCTGCCACACCAGATCAGTGACTGCTGTTTAGCAGTCATCAAACAGTAGGAGTAAGTCACTTTTATTTACATCAGTGAGGAGTAATGCATTCCTGTCACATTCTCTGATTTCACAGACCTTCCCTGATTTTGCTCATAATTTTTCTCTGTCTTCATAAGAAGTTTGATTTGCTGGTAAGCCATCAGGATTACAGACAGTCAAGAAATGGAGACTTCAGAGTTTTATACTTCTTAAAAAGCGCATGTTGATGCAAACGGTGTTATTCTATTAACTTTTTAAGTGAATTAGAGTAATATATAAAACATGCTTCTGACTTTGAGCCTTTATTCTATTATTTTCAACTTTAACCAGAATTTACAGACAGTCAAGAAATGCAGACATCAGAGTTTTATATTTCTTATTGTCCTAAAAGTGCATGTTGATGCAAAAGGTGTTATTCTATTAACTTTTTAGGTGAATTAAAGTAATATATAAAACATGCTTCTGATTTTGAGCCTTTATTCTGCTATTATTTTGACTTTACCCAGAATTTTGAGAAAAGAAGTTGAGAGTTATAGTGTCTGGTTCTGCTAGCGTTTATAAATTTCCCTGAAAGAGAACACCATTCCTGAAGACTGGAAACATCAACTCTTAAACTCCAGGGTATGCACCGAGATCAGTCACTCTGGGCTGTTGATTCCTCTACTGCTTACCTTGCTCATGTGGTGGTGGTGGTGCTGAGGTAGCGTTGTTGCCTCACATTTAGACATTGCCCATTCGATTCTCAGTTAGAGCGTCTTCTGTGTGGCGACATGCGTGAATGGGCGTTCCTTCGCTGAAGGTTGTGCGTTAGGCCCGGCAAGCCAGTACGTAAAAATCTACTGCCAATCATTAGCGGACCAGAGTTCCGCTGTGATGACCCCTAACTGGGAAAAGCCGAAAGACACAAACAAACAATAGTTGAAAAGGTGGGTGGCGGCATCATTTTCATTTGTGCCTGGCTGTCTTATCTTGGTACACTGACTGCTGGCATATTGGCATGGTTTGGAATTGCAGGTAGCCTTCTTTGATAACTTTTTAATGAGAGTTTACCATATTTTGTCATGGAACAGTGGTCAACCAATGTTGCTGAAATGTTAGAGCGTGCTCTGTCCCTGTTTTCTTTATAATTACCCAGCAGCTTTTTAGCATTTTAAAAGGCAGGTACACTGAAGTTCATAGAAAAGCATGCTTTTAGTCCACCATCTTATTCAAAACTTTGAATTGAGCAAATATTTAATATGCAGTTCTGGAATTATATTCAATTTTTTATATTCTAATTAGATTGTTTTCTTATTATTAAGGAAAGGTGCACTTTTTCATTTTGCTATTTTTTTGTGTTTCTTTTTTTTCATAGTTGCATCACTACTCACTGTTTTTACTAGACTGGAGATATTTAGCTGCACTCAACCTTGGGGGTAAACTTGAATATATAATGGTGAAGGAAGAATCAAACAAGACCTAACATTTCCGGTAATCTGTTATTACCAAAAAGCAGGTCAGTTTCCTTTTACTTCTATAGGATGTAGGTCTGTGTATTTTACATTCACAGAGCCCCAAGGGAGCTTCAAGTATTATCTAGAAATCATGTTGTATTTGTATCATTCTTCTGTGTATCTAAAATGTATTATACTTATTAAGTCAGTATGGTTGTTATGCTGTTATTCCTGCGTAGTGTCTTGTGCATCCTTTATTACCCACCTGCACCTCTAAAGTAAAGTATGTTCTCTTGTTTTTGATATATTAGTTGCACTTTCTGTTGTACTCTTATGAAATGGGCATAGTACATGGTCCCTTGATTTCAGTGCATCTGACATGTTGCCAGGAATGAAATAAATAAATTCCCTAATTTTTCCTGTCTTGCTTAAAATAATTTAAACATTTTAATCTGTGCCTTGATCATTCCATTTTCTTACTTATTTTCCGTTTTGCATCCTGCCAACATTTAGCTAGACTTTTTTTGGAAGATAACCTAACAATGAAATCCTGTGAGTATCTTTATGTCTGCTATGAGATTAATGAGCAGCTCACATTAGATGACTATAACAAGACACTTCATCCCTCATTGTTGTGGCTATCTGACTTGTGATTCCTGGGCTGGATGTGCTGTGGCCAAACCTAGATACATGCAATCAATAGCAACTTCACAAAGAGTCATAAGTCAGAAGCACTGCTTATTATTCAGCAAAGGATAACAAAAGGAGATTTTTTTTGTTTTTTGTAGTTTAATATAATTATGGCAAAAACAACTATTTAGTTTTAACACTAATATCTGAGTATCATTTCTGTAGGTTTGCATACTTTTGACATGCTATTTACATGGTGATAATGATGTTAGTGTATGATCCTGTCAATGTTTTTCAGTCATACTGTAAATAATCTGTGAGCTGAACATAAACTTTGTAAAATCTGTTTTTTTTTCAGTAATGAGGTATCAAGGCTGAAGAATGTGAACTGTACTTATGTGATTAAATTGATGTACAAGACTTGTGCTTGCTTTCTGTGCAATGTATGAAAAAGTATACAGTTTTTTTTTTAACTGTGCTTGCAATTGTATACTTCTGGGAACTCCAGCAACTATATACAAATATAAAGTATACAGCTGATATGATGACATGCATGAAAGAAAGAAATACATTTTAACTATTTCACTGTACCTAGCTGCAGGGTATACACTGAAATATTGTATGAGTTTCTTTTTAAAAGAAGGGCAGCTAGACTAAGTAATTCCTTGATTTGAATGTGTACGTAAATTAATCTTTTTTTTCTGTGTGGGGGTTGTTCACGTTAGATGTAGCTGGGAAAGTTTAAGCTGGTTAGTCAAATTCTTCTTCTTTTAAGCAACCTATCTGTTCAAACTGGTTATTTGTTCTATTTTCCTTATGCAATCATATATTTCTGTGTACATTTTACTTTTAAATGTACTGTCAAACTTCTTTTTAAAACATTTTATTTAATTACATTTTAAAAAATTTGACTGATTTACGTATTTATTTGCTAACTGATAAGAGGATTCTTACTGTAAATGGGGACTAGCTGCTGGTATCTACTACTGACTGGCCAGGCTGTTCTGCTGTACATTACCATTTTTGTTTATAGTTATTTGGCTTATTTTCAAGAGTGGAACAGTAACTGGAGTTCTTCAGTCAGGAAATCTGATGTGGTGGCAGTGATCTAGCTTGGGCCTGAACAGAATGCAGAAGCATTGGAAGAACTGGCTGTCTTCCATGGAAATTTATTTATTTTTATTTATTTTACATTTGTTGACCGGGCTAGTCTAACTGGATACATGTCAATTTCCAGTAGAGGCCCGAGGAGAAAAGCTCCAAGTAGCAATAATGACAACAATGCAGTAAAATTAAAATTAAAATTGGTACAATGTTTACATTAAAAGATAGGATTAAGCAGAGTTATTTAGAAACATTTAGGCTCAAATAAAATACCATGACTAGAAACAAAAAAAAATGAAAAAAAAAAAATTTTGAGAAAGAGCAGGATGGGCAAGAGATATCAGTCAGGGTTAGCGCAGGGGCAAAGCCAGTGGGATTTAAGATATTCTTTAAGATGCTTCTTATAAAGCAGAGTAGAAGTAAGGTTGGAAAGTTCAGAAGGAAGATGGTTCCAGCTCTTTCCTACGGTGTTTGTGAAGAGTGAGTCCCCAGCTTTGTTGTTGGATTTAATGGAAGAGACTTTAAGTTTATTTGCTGAACGTAGGGTTGCAAGGTTTTTGTAAGGGGAGATGAGATTAGTGAGTATAGGGGTATGCTTGGGGTAGTAGAGTATCTTATGGGAGATAACAAGTTGTTGAAAAAGTAGTTGGTTTTGTAGTTCTAACCAACCCAGTTGTTTGAGGTTGTGGCAATGATGAGTTCTATATGGGGTACCAGTAGCAAATCTGGCTATGTTATTATAGCTGGTGGAGAGTTTGGAAAGGTTGGTTTTAGAAAGATTAGTATATATAGCAGAAGCATAGAACAGGGTAGAGATTAGATGGGTTTGGGCTATAGTAATTTTGGCTGCAGGGGTATGGAAGGATTTTATTCTGTATAAGGTCCCTAGTTTTTTGTTAACAGTCTTTATAGTGGAATTAATATGATCATTGTAGCTAAGGTTGTTGTCAATTGTAACACCCAGCAGGCAGGTTGTAGTGTCAGGGGATATGATAGTTCCATTGTTAGAGGTTAATGTGAAGTGTGGTTGAGGTGACTTGTGAGTAGGAGAAAAGAGCAATAGTTTAGTTTTCTTGGTGTTGAGAAGAAGGCAGTGTTTCGTGAACCAGTTCTCAACACTGTTAAATACTGTTTGGGTGAGGCACTGGAGAGAGGTTATGGACTTGGCTGAACAAATTAAGGTGAAGTCATCTGCATACTCTATACAGGTGGCTTGAGAAATACTAGCATGTAGATCATTGATAAACAGAGAAAATGGAAGTGGTCCTAGAATAGAGCCCTGTGGTACTCCAATGTTTACAGAGAGGGATGAAGAAATATTATGATTCCAGAGAACTGCTTGCTGTCTATCTTGTAGATAGGATATAAACCATTGTAATGCTTGTGGGTCAAGTGATTGGGCTTTTAGAATGTTGATAAGTATGGCATGGTTCACCATATCAAATGCTTTTGAGAGGTCTATGAAAAGAGCAGAAGAAAAGTAGTTATTATTATGATTTTTGTTTACAGAGTCTGAGAAGGATAGCAGGGCAGTTGTTGTGCTATGGTAGGGCCTAAAACCATGTTGGCAATTGGCAAGTAGATTATTTTGTAGTAGGTGGTCAAGCAGTTGTCAGTGTATACATTTCTCCATTATTATAGGTAATGGAGAGAGAGTAAGGCAATAGGCCAAAATTTAGAAAGCTCAGTTGAAGACCCACCTTTGTGTAAAGGGATTATATGGGATATCTTCCACAGAGAAGGGATTTTGCTTTCTGAAATTGTTCTGTTTATAAGTATGGAGATGGGGTAGGCTATGGCTTTAGCTGCAATTTGTAGGTATTCAGCTGGAAGACAGTCTGCAGAGGGGGTGCATGGCTTGAGCTTTTGAAGGAGGTTACAAATGAGGGATGTAGGTACTGGGTATATATGGAAGGTAGGTGATGAGGTATTAGGTGTTTTTGATGGGAGGGTAAAAGTGGTAGGTAGTGTGTTAGCTAGGGATAGGATGAATTCAGTAAAATAGTGGTTAAAGGCATCAGGAATCTGGTTAGAGTTATTATGGTTGAAACCTGTAGGGTCAGGAGTTTTAGAGAGTCCTGGTTGAAGAAGTTTGTTAATGCTAGACCAGAATTTTTGGGGGTGTTGATGGTGGGTTTGTTGTAGGTGGAAGTAATAGTCTTTTTTGTCTTTGAGAATGTCCTTCTTGGTTGCATTTTGTAACTGTTTAAAGTAGAGGTGATCTGTTGGGTTTCTGGAGGTTCTCCATTTGGCTCAAATTTTATTTCTGAGAAGGATCTTTTGCTTGGTTGCCTTTGTGAGCCAGGGGGCAGTTTTGGTTCTTATGCGGGAAGAGTGAGAGGGAGCACGGTAGTCTAGTATTTGGAGAAATCTAGTATTGAAGTAGGTTACTGCTTCATCAAGTTCAAGATGAAACATAGGAGACCAGTCACATGCTATGAGTTCGTTTTGGAAGCTCTCTGGATTAAAGTACTTTTTGGAGCGGGAGGTTTTATAAATATTTGTGTTGGGGGTATAAGATTTTTGTTTGATGATGTAGATTAGCATGTGGTCACTCATATCATCTGGGAGTGTTCCTGGCTTATAAGAATCAAGATGACTATTTAGAAGGATCCAGTCTAAGATGGTTTCTTTATTGTTTTGTTTATGGATTCTAGTAGGAGTGGTTATTATTTGTGTAAATCCATAGAGATTTATGTGGTTGGTAGGATTGGGAGAATTACAGGTTTTCCAGTCTATGTTAAAGTCTCCTAAGATAATGGTTTCTTGGGGTAGGTGGGAAGTGAGGTAACTAAGTAAGTTTTCTAGAGTATTGCTGTTATTTCCAGGGGGGAGGTAAGTGCAGATTAGATAGATAGATTTGGAGTTATTGATTTGTAGTTTTGCAGTGAGGGTTTCTGAGTTGGGGACTGAGGGAAGTGACAAATTGAAGGGTGAAAGTTGTAGTTCAGATTTATACAAAATGGCTACTCTGTCACCCTTTTTGGTGTTGCGATCACATCTCAGGGTGTTATATCCTGGAAGGGTGATTTCCTGGTCGAGAGTAGAGGGCTTTAGCCATGTTTCAGAAAGACAGAGAATATCAAATGAGTGAACATCTAGGAGTGCATGTAGGTGGGAAGTTTTATTGTTAATGCTGCGGATGTTAAGGTGAGCTATTAGGAGGGAGTTAGGTGGTCTATTTGGTGTAAAGATATTTGAAGTAGTTAGGTTGAGGGGCTTTTTGGTAATGTCAGTATTGGGGCCTGGGTTAGGATGAATGTCACCATCTAGTAGTGGGTGTGGTTGCGGATAGTGTATAAACTTGTAGATTTTATCATAATAATTTGTGTTTTTTTGGTAAGAATGTAAGTAATATGGGTAGATCTATGATACTTTGGAAGTATATAAATGGAGGTAGAGGTTATGTTAATATGGTTGAGATAGTTATTGAGAAAGAGTGATAGAGTTCCTTGAAGGGGGTGGAGATGTTCTTGAAGAGAAATATGTTCAAATGAGGTTAATGTGTAAGGCATTGTAAGAGAAGCAAGAGTTGTTGTTAAGAGTAGTATATATGAGTAGAAGAATTTATGTGTTGGGTCCATGTGGAGGTATAGATGTGTTATAAGTGAAGGAAGTATAGAGGAGTGAAGTAGATAAGGGAGATGGAGGGAGAAAGGAGGAAAAGTGGTGTGAGATAGCATAGGTTAAAGGATAAAGGTACTTATAATTGAAGTAAGATGGATTTAATAGCTTAGGTGAAAATAAAAGTAATATGGTGTAAGCTAAGAAAGAGGTTAGGGTGTGTTATATAAATAAGGTCAAATTAAGTAATTAAGACGTACAAAAGGTAGTAGGAGGGAGTGCTCAGAGGAAGTGGGTCGTGATTGGCTGAGGAGGAGAAGGGGTGTGGTTACATGAGTATAAGGTTAGGAGTAGTGGGGTGGGTGGGAATTGGGGGTAGGGTAGGGGAGCGGAGTGAGCCCGTAGGGCGAACGGAGCGGGTAGAGCAAGAAAGCGATTAATGGCAGCAAAAAACAATCAGAGAACTACCGACTGCTGAGAGCTGCAGGTATGAAGAGTAGGTGTGGGGGGAGGAAAAGCAAGGAAATAAAGGATGTGGAAGTGAAGTAGCAGTGAGAAGTAGAAGTAAAGTATGAGGAGAGCAAGGATGGCCAAAAGAGGGAACAAGGTCTACTGTGGCGTGCTCGGGGCAACAAGGGAGAGAGAAAAAGAAAGTAAAGGGAGATGTCCTAGTTTAGGGTGCCATTTAGTGGGCAAAGTGGGACAGTACAGTAGAGGTGAGCAGGTAGATATGGAAGATAACATGGTTTGCGAGGGATCCTGAGGGTAGGAAGGTGCAGGAGACAACACAATTATTAAGTATTATAGTTTTTCAAAATGCAGTTAATGGAAGGCACTGAATTCAGACAGAATTGGGAATGAGGCCTGAAGAGCTAGGCCTTAAACCATGACTGGTGGATGTTCAGTAGGATGCCTGTTCTTGGCTATTAATAGTGTAGGGCAACAGTGCATATTTCCTGTAAACCACTGAAACCAAGCTTTACTTAGTGAGTTGATTAGTAATTTATTTTATGTACATATATTTTTATTTCAGTTTTTGTTGTACCACTGATGTGGATTATGACACCGTACTCCCTTGTGGCCATCTAATATTGTTTGCGGTAGAGTGTTTAAAAAGGCAACAGCCCATACCCACCATCACTTAGGTCACAAACAAAAATCTCACAAAACTGAAGAACAAACACTTTAAAACAAAAAGGATACACCAAGGCAGGGAAGCAGATAGAATCCAATTTATTGTAAGCGCTTTCATCTTGGATAATACCAAGACTTCATCAGACAAAAAAGTAACAGCCACAACCCATTTTTAAAAAACGCCCCAGGTCTGACATCAGTTCCTCAATTAACATTTAAAGAGATAGGTCATGATAAAACCCATACATTACAACCCTGTTTAAAGCATATACATACAAAAAAACATGTAAAACAACACATGTAAATATATACATTTTTGTAAAAACATATGAATAAAGATTTAAAAAAAGCCCTTACCAACAAAATTATCTCAATAAAGCCTTTAATTTTAAGACACAACCAATAGAGGCAAGCTCATTTAATCCAGGCCATCCAACAGCTTTTAAACGGAGGATCCAGAATAATTATTTTTCCTCCAATTTCAGTTGCCATGGACCTCCCCTCACATTGGGTTTAATTTGTTCAATGACTATAAATTTAAAATAATGTTCTGGGAATTCATGAATGTGCCTAAACAATGCATTTGTTAGTTTTTTTCTTTTTAATGTCATAACAATGTTCATAAATGCGGGTTCTTATTTGCAAGAATGCCAGGGGTTGAATAACTAGACTGGAGATATTTAAGGATTGTAACTTTTGTCAGGTATGACATCACCTGTACTGTAGTGTTAGGAAAGGAAGAAGCTGTATAATCCTGTTACCTTCAGCCATTGCATACAATGTTAACAGGCTAGGGAATTAATCATCAGTCTAGTGTTATTTGAAGTTCAGTTCTGTTTTGACATGTTAGGAAAAAAAGAGTATAGTGCATCTGCCTGTATTTCACACTGTGCTCCCCCCAGCATTTCTGCTGATAACTGCTTGTTAATAACATTTTATATGATACCTGACTGAATGAACATTTGGGTGGGTGGTGGGTAAGATGGTTTACTTGAAAAATTAATTTTTTGTGGAGTGGAAATCAGACTCTAGCATGTGTTATATAATGGAGAAAGGTTGGCAGTGGTATTTAGACTAAAACTAGTCTCTGGAAAATTTTTTTTCAGTTTGCTTCATTACTGATGAAATGTCATACATCCGGTTGGCTGACTGAGTTGAAAAATGCTATTATGGTTTTACTGCTAATGCTGCATAATGTATAACACTGCTTCAGAAAGAAGGGTAGGTCACTGGTTCCATACAGGCCTTATAAAGAAGATTAGGATAAGGTAAAGAAGAAAAGGAAGACTTGTCTATATAATTAAATGGTACAGAAGGAGAAGAGATTACTGCTGTGCTGTTTGAAATATTAAAAGCTTTAGTGTCTCTTGCAAGCTGAAGCATCACCCCAGACCTACTGCTCTTTTATATTTATCACAGGAGAACAGTTTGCAGTAGACTGAAAGTAGTGCTGCAGTCTGTACTCCCTATACCTGTGTAGTAAAGCATACAAACAATGTTACTATAAAAAGTAGTGTGATGTTTATCACTGCCTGTGATGTTTCTGCACACTTATTACAGATTTCTTTAATGTTTTATTACTTTTGATTTAGTAGCATTCTAAAAGCAAAAGCATTCTAAAAGATAAACGGGATCAGCGGTGGTGGTGCTGCGGTAGCGTTGTCGCCTCACAGTTAGACGTTGCCCGTTCGATTCTCAGTTAGAGCGTCTTCTGTGTGTCGACATGCGTGAATAGGTGTTCCTTCGTTGAAGGTTGTGCGTTAGGCCCGGCAAGCCAGCACGTAAAAACCTACTGCCAATCATTAGCGGACTGGAGTTCCGCTGTGGCGACCCCTAATTGGGAAAAGCTAAAAGATAAACAGGTATAAATTATGACTAAGGCAGAAGACTGCCTGTTCGTATCATGTTGGAACAGATAAATTATTGGTTAACTCAGCTGGGCGTAGTTCTTCTTTGTTCTTCGTTACTCAGCACATACTAATTGCTGAAGGAATAGAACTGGCAATATAATCTAGATACCAGAGAATCAGGTGTAGGTGAGTTTAACATGTCCTTCAGTCAGACCTGGGCCTTTTTTCCAGCTGTTTTAATAGCCTGCTTGTCTGAACTTTCTCAGGTAAATTTTGCTGCACATCTAGGGCATTTCCTGAAAACATAGACGGTGCACTTTGCTGCTAAGCAAGCAAATAACACATTCTACTTCTTCTTCAGATTCATGTCCCTAAATTCTGCTTCATTTTCTGTTCATTGTCCCTGGTTGTTTTATTTGGTTCTGGCTGTCAGATCGTGCTGAATACCTGCAGCAATTCACCGCCACTCGATTGCTACACCTCTGCTGATTTCTTCATTTGCTGTCTTGTCTTCTTCAGTCTGTTCTTCTGCTCTCGTTTCTTACCAACACATTTCAATGTCTGACTGTAAAAATGAATGTGTAGCAGTGGGTGGTGATGGCCGTCTTTTGTTCTGAATAATTTATACGCAGTCCCCCATTGTGGAAGAGGAAACTGGAGTCCCTACCTCAGCCTGATCAAAAGGAATTTTGTTATGATTCTAGGACTTACCAAGAATTGCTCAAATTATTTTATAATGCATGCAGTGATGCAGCCCTGTCTGGAAATCTGCCTTGCCTGCCATGTTTAAATTCAAACATATCTAGCTGATGTGGTAAACATGCTATAGCAACACACACTTTTCAAAGTAACATGAGCTGGCTTATAGACCAGGAGTTGAAACTTAGCCAAAAAAAGAAATGTTATTGCATATACCTCCATGAATTCCTTCTGGAAACAAGACTTGAATTAGCTAGGCAATGAGGACGGAGGTGGCAGAAAGTTTAAATAAGACAAATAAGATGGACAGCATAAAGCTTCCTGCTCAGAAGGCTGACTGATTCAGGGTGCATACAGCAAGTACCTATTTTCAGTTCCTTGGAAAGGAAGATCTATGACACATTTCTGCACATTTGACAAATGCAAGCTAAATAATTCAAGACAATTCCGAATCACTGATTTAAGAAATTTTCATTATACATTGTTTCTTCTATGCAACAGCTGTTAAACAGACAAGAACAGGTAAAATGTTGCTAATTGCTGAGCAAACAGACCCTGCAGTTACCGGTTCTCCTGGGTTCTGCAAATGTTTATACAGACTCTTGTTTTCCTGGACTTTGACTTCCTTAGAGCTGATGAATGACCATGCCCATTGTTAACAGTTTATTCATTACATCTACTTAACAAGTCTAAATCTGGTATTAATGGGATCATTGATGTTTTGAAGAACTGTTACCAAAAGTTAGTAGTTGGTCCCTGTTAGTATTTCATGCGTATATACCAGCATTGCAATGACCTTGGTGATAACCTTAACCTGGGACTTACTTGGTTTGTTTTACTGTTTCAGTTGATTTCACAAATCTACCTCTCACTCCCCCCCCAGGGAATACCTTAGCTCATATTTAAACTGACATGGGAAATGTGACCAGGAGAGCCCACCACTTTTTAATTAGTAAGTGCCCTAAGATCTTTAATGTCTACTTATCTACCACAAAAGGAAAAAGACAGGACTTTGATTTAACGTCCCATCCAAAGGACTGCAACACAGGAATGCAGCATTCACCTACTCTTTCACATGTTGAATGCCAGTACTGAAACATGAGCTTACATTCCTGTTATAAGGATCAAACACGCAATCTTCCAGTAGTTAAAGTGAGCATGCACTCTGATGCTGACATTCTCCATCCCACCCTCTACAGCTCAGCTAAATATTTAATGATTTAACACATTTTAAGTGCAACTTCTTTGAAGCTAGCTGTATACGAAAGAACTAAAATACAATACTTTTAGTCAGATGCTCAGCTGAACAAACTGAAGTGCAGTCTGTAACTTTTTGATGCAAATGGAGCTTTCATATGGAAAACAAATAACCTGAAGCACTTGGGAGCATAGTTTGGCCCAGATCTATCATCTTGTGAGTACAGAACAAGAATATTTAAATCAGCCACGGAGAAACAGAGAACAGCTTTTATATTTCCTGATCAGGGAAAGAAAGACTTTTTCAGTGTCTGGAATTCTATTGGACATAGTATTATGGATTGTACATATTGTCTGAACATGTTTTAAAACTTAGATGTGACCTACAATGTCTGCCAGTTCTTTAATTATAACATGTGGCAAGCAGCATCTTTTTGGATTTTACTACTCTAGGTTAATGTCATAAAATGACTAAAAAGGAGGTTTTGTTGATTAAATTACCAGTAAATTATCTGGAGTTTTTATCTCTTCACTGTTCTTTGACTTTTCTGTGATGTAAGGCTTATATGAACCTAAGCAGCTATGTGGTCTGAATCCATTAACACACTGGTAGAGCTGTGGTAATCACTTACCACAGAACAGTGACATTTCCCTGTTCCCAACACTGTCTTGCTGCACAGTAAATGAGTCATTCATTAGGTTGCTCTAAAAAAGAGATTGTGGGACAAACTCAAGACAACTTAATGAACTGTCCTTATTCACAACTTTGTTCTCAAGTTTTAAACTAGATGCTATATTTTAAAGCCACATTGTATTGCAAGGTCATAAGGACTAAAACTGAGCATTATTGGTATATTAATCTTTTTCCAAAAAAATAGCTTGTTTAAAACTTTGTAAAATAGTATGCTTGCGTACATTATCAAGACTGAATGAAGTCTACAGTTTTTCATGACAGAAACCCTTGCACTGACAATTGCTTTATTACTGGATGGGTGCTGGATGCATAAATTACCTCCCAGTGGAAGGCACAGCAGAGACAGAGAGAGAGAGTATATAAATGAATTCAAAACTTCAGAAATTCACTGGATAGAAAAGCAGTACAAAACTCTGATATACAGGATAATAAAATAAAGCTATAGGCCACAGACTCTGTGCTAAAGAGAGAAAAATAGGTTGAGAGATGATCTTCTGTTCCTGTATTGAGTGGTTGTACTTATTCCTCTGTGCACTCAGTAAACAGCATTATTGTTTGATATATATATATATATATATATATATATATATATATATACATACATACATATATATACATATATAAAACCCATTCCATAGATTGTCCCCATTGATTATTATTATTATTATATATACATTTATGCTTAACATTTTTCAATTGAAAATTTCATACATAGAGTGAAAAATCACAGGGCTTATTTATGTATGGTATATTTGATCTACTACACTTTAGCATTCATTTATTGTGGGGGAGTTTCTCAGACTATCTTTGTCTTGTATTCATCTTTTTGCTACTAATTAATTACATTTTAGTTATTTCCTTTGTTGATCAAATTAGTTCTACTAGGACTCATTTGTATTTTCAAGCAACATCCCAGGTGGTGTTTATACAGTTGGTGAAATTTGACCAGGAGACTGAAGAAATTCCTACATACTTTTTATGATAAGTGCCATGGGATCTATAATATTTTTGTGTACCACCACCAACTCTGGTGGGTAGGACTTTAGTTGAACACCACATCTAAAAAAAATGACCCTTCAGGAGTGCACCTCTTCATCATGTTACACTGCAGTGTCAGTACTGGAAATATGAACAAAAGCAACTGATGTGAGAATAGAATAGCCGGCCTTTTGATGTTCCAGGCAACAAAGGTAAGAATGCAACTTGCTGAGTTACTGCCATAACATCACAAACCACTGAGGTATTACCATATGGTTAAAAAGTCATACAGTGACTTGACTACCTTCAGCCCCTGTCTCTTTCTTCTGGAATGCTGTCAGTCACCTCCACTGGGTAAAGTTTGGAACATGTCATGGATATTCGATCTGGTACTGTGATTACGCTTCTAGTATTTTCATGTTCTTCCTTACAATCTCCAGGTGACTACTCTGGAATATTAAGGTTCTTCATGACCACTACATAGAGGGGAAGGCCTAGGAAGGGAAACAAAGGAGTATAAGAAAAGAAGATCCTCAAACAGATAATTCAAGTGATTGCAATAAAATTTCAATCCAGCATACATAAGGATCTTATACTATGCAATATAAAAAGGCTACAACATTTTGCAAAGGCTGTCTACAAAGTACGTTTTTAATTACTGTTCTGCTCAAATAGTTTTAATTTTTACATTTTGAATCTTCTGAACATTAAAGGTTTAGTTCTCCTTTTTTTAAGTTTTAACATATGAGCTCTCAGAACTTTCTATTTGTTCTGAAACTTTGTATAACAATAAGAAAGGATGAACTTTTCATCTTTACTCTAATGCATGTGGACTGGCCTGTGGCAAGCACATGTAAATACGTATGCACACACACTCTGTTGCCAGAAGATTAATAGCCTATCAAGACTGCCATGTCTTTGAGTTTCTCCTGTCTCCAAATAACTTTTCCATTCTACATATCTCAGGCTATCTTTAGTGTGTCATCAGAATTTGCTATGTAGTATATATTCAGAGGCTTACCTCAAATGATGGCAATCCTCTCTGTGAAGAAATATTTACTCCTTCTAGACTTAGTTCAGTTTCTTTACAAGTTCCAGTAATGGCCTTTTGATGCCATTTAATGACTCTTCTTTACATCTGGTTTCTATACAGTATAGCCCTGGGTTTTCAAGTGTCCCTTTTACATTGTTACCTAGTCCTCTGGTCATCGTGGTAATCTTTGGTGCTGGAAGAATGAATGAACACACATTACTTGAAGCTTCAGCTAGATAAAACTGACCATTCAAAGCTTCAAGCAGTTGTCAAAAAAGAGCATTTTTTTTGCAGGGCAGGGGGTCTTTGCCCCAACACTTCTTTCACATGTATATACTAACTTTTTAGTTGAACAACTGCAGATGGAACCCCCCCCCCCCCCAGAACTTTGTACAATAATAGAAACGGCACCAGCAGTAATTCTGAATGATAAACAGCAAATAGCAAGATGCATTGTGGGAAAATATATTCAACAAGTTGCTTCCTCATTCATTTTGCACTTGGCCAATGCTATGGAAGCCATGGTTCCTACATATACTGTCTATTACTTTAGTATTTGTTACCCTGTTGTCTTCAGAAATGGATGTAGTACTTCAGCACTAGTTTCACTAGTTTCTTGAAACATGTAAGATCACCTCATTATCTCTGGACATTAGCCCTTGGTTGTGTAGCCCAACACTTTGTTGAGCTTGGCTGTTATTTTCTTATTTTATTCATGATGGCTCATTGCTGCAGTGATTATTACTTCAAGGGTCCATTTCCTGGCCAGTTGATCAGACTTTGACCTATCAAAGCTTACATCTGACCTCTGGGTTACTGCTTCCTAAATGAAGCACCTTACATTTTCATTAGCTGGAGTGCGGACTACCTTACATCTGTCAGTACTGGACGTCAGCTGCAATATGCTGGCCTAAGTTAACAGTTTCCCCATTTTCCTTTTCTGTTTGGTGCCTCCATTGAACTACATTACCTCCAGTTTTGTGTTTATTATTTATTTATGTATCCATTTTGGTAAGTTATTTGAAAGCTTAAAAAGGTAAGCCGTAAACAGATAAAGGTATAGCTCAGTTTGGCAGAATAAAATGGTGTAGATAAGATGAAAGAATAAATACCAAATTAATTAAAATAAACTTCTAAACATAAAAACTAAGATGCTGTTGTCTGAATTTAGGGCTATTCTGATCTGTGTGCTTGTTGTTATAACTTAATGGGATCTCTATCAGATAGAGGATCTGGTTTTCAGAAACTTGAAATTCATATGGCTGGGACCATATGATCAAGTTTCTGAAAACTCGAACATGAAGAAAACCCCAGAGAAATCTAACTTTTTTATGCTTTTGCAGGGGAAAAGCCCCTCTACACTCCCCGCCCCCTGCAAATTAAATTTACCACATATAAAATCGCACTACAGCGAGGAAAATATTAAATTTCCCATTCTGCACTGTACCATGATCTCCATTCAGAACTTTTGAGTTTTCAAAAACTCAGTCATATGGTCCTAACTATATGAATTTTGAGTTTCTGAAAATTCAGTCATCTGAAAGGGATCTGCCTAATGTGTACAATGTACAGCGTAGGTCCCAGGAGAGTATCGTGGCACAAAACTAGTTACTTCCTTTTCCTTATTATTCCCTCCATTGGCAGCATGTTTGGATTCCTTTTTCCATCCACTTCTCCACACATTTCTAAACTCTTTCCAGTAATCCCCAGCTTTCATAACTTTTCTAGCAGCCTTTTACTTGAGACTGAATTTAAGGTCTTGCTAAAATTCATGCAATCTGTATTTCTCAATTTGCCCCTGACTAGTTCCCTTGTCACTTTCAAAACTAGAACAGATTAGTTTGAATACATTTTTGGCCAAAACCTCATGCTGGCTCGAGTTATGAAGGCTATTGTCGATACAGATGAAATTCTTTGGGTATCTGAGCATAATCAAGTTATTTGTTTGACACATAGATAAAAAAAAATCACCTCACGTGGCAAAGTGAAGGTCAATTGGTGACTCTCAATGTCTGTGTTGAGAGCATATGACAGCTGTATTATGATCACAATTCTTTGCATTGGATGGAGTTTTTGCTGCACAATATACTATTAGTTACAGAAAATAAGTATAGAATTGCAAAGTGTTTTAGAGTTTGAAAGCCATAAACTTTTACTTCTGCCACACAGAGAAAGAACATAAGTGTTAACAACTTTAAAAGCTGTTAGACACTTTGTGCTGTTTTTTGTGTGTTTGACACAGCTTTTAAAGCTGTTTTAGTTTTTCACCACTGTTCTGTGGCCCATGCTGGCTGCTGCTAACAGTGCTGAGAGTTGCTTAACAGCATTTTTTTAAGCATCTTTCTTTCCTTAGAAAGGTACAAAACAAAGAATTTGAAGTGTAATTGCAGTCATGAATGTACAACATATAAATAACTAACTCTTTTGTTTAAGATATCCTTCATAACCTTCTTCATCAATGAGGTAAAGGGTGCTTGTGGACCCTCCTTTTTGTAACATCACCACCACCACTGGAGAGCAGTCTTCCAGTTAGTAGGAACCACCTCCTTCACCAGAGATTTGTTAAGCAGGCCTTTGAGGGAATCTACCAACATCTCATCTAGCTGTTAAGTATCCTGTGATGTAATCCATTTGTACCCTTTGCCTTGTTCTGCCATAGTGATAGTGGCTCTATCTCAGCTCTTTAAAAAAAATCTGTCATTTCCTTCTGTTCAGCTGATCACAGCTAATCTCACAATCCCTTCCTCTGGTAGAACCCTTCTCTTCTTAGCATTTCTAATCCATTTATGTAACCGATTCATTTAGAATCTCTACCTTTTCCCTTTCTTTCTTGCATAGCACATCTTTCTTCATTAATGGATTTCCATTCTAAACTTTCTCTTATTCTCCACATATCTAAAGAGTAACTTTCTGGCATTAATTACATTTCCTGGTTATCTATTCAGTCTGTCATTGGCTCACCTTTTTATGTTTTCTTTTTCTACTGCCTTCCCACTGCTGTCAGCTGCCATCAGCTCCTCTCCTTGTTTACCAGATCTACCAGACTTGCTTTAAACCTTAACCTTACTCAGGCTCACCCAACCCAACATCCAAGCCCAGGGAGGCGATCGAGAATGCTGGTGCAGCATCATATTGCTGCTGAGGAGTGTGTCATAATGCTGACTACCTCCCCACTGCTGCCTTTGAGTCACCATATGTTAGCTGTATCAGTATTCACATGTGTGTTTCTGAGCATGGCAAACTATGATTACGCTGTGTACCTACTTGTAGCATGGAGCCTGCAAGGCACTTAATTCTGCTATATTGCAGTCAGCCTAGGATGCCACCCTCCCTCCTGGATGGCAGAGCAAGCATCAGCCACTCTAACTCTTTCTCCCACTGCATGCCCCTTCAGCACCCGTTCCACTAGCCTTCTACTAGAATACTACTAACGATTGACAAAATAAAGGACATAGTGGGTGAAGTTCCAAGGTTTTGTTTTAAAAATAAGATGAATTTGAAGAGATTTTTTCTGTTATAAGAATGGGGTTCCATCAAAGAAAACAACCTTAAAGGATGGGACTTTTCCCTGCAGGAAATGCAGCGCATGTGCTTCAATTAACAGTAGTAACTCTTTTAGACATCCTGTTACTAAAAGGTTGTATCAGCTGAAAACCTATGCAGATTGTAACACCAAAAATAGTATTTATGTAGCAACTTCTACCTTCTGTAATGGATTTTATGTTAGTAAGACTAATCAGCAGTTCAGAGATAAAATTCTACGTCAACTCAGTGACATTAGACTAAGAAAGAACACCAGTGCTTTCTCTAAACATATCCAAGAGAATGTACAACACAAGTTTATATTTATGGCATTAGAATTAGTACATGATAATCCTCAGGGTGGTGATTTATATAATAAAACAGAGGTTTTGCAGAGCCAATGGATTGCTGATTTGTAGGCTGATTGGCTCCCTGGAGTGAATGGAATGCTTCCCCTGGAGCCACTGTTGGAAACTCCCTAGATAAAATTTTAATTTTAATTGGTTGCTTTTTGCTTCAAAAGGGAGGAGCACTAGTAGTAATGCAGTATTTCATTTGATGACAGTGAGGAGACTTCCTAGATGAATTTTAATTGGTTGCTCTTTGCTTTAAAGGGGAGGAGTACTAGCAGTAATGCAGGCTCTGATGAAGGCTGTATGAGTTGAAAGCTTTTCCCTGTTTCTATGCGTGTGCTGTTTTCATACCATTTTATTGTTTTATCAGTTGATAAATGTTTCTCTGTGGTGGCCTAGCTCTGTTTGTTTTCTAAATAATTTTGTTTGCTTGCACAGCCTTTAGCAATCGGGAGTTTATATATTTTTACAGTTCGGGTTGGTTAAACAGGATGACACCATGGATCTCATCCATGTGCAAATCACCATAGATGAGGTCCTTCACCATATCATGGCTAGCTACAGGTCACCATCTATGCCTAATTTAGTCTTATGACTCTTACCTAAACCTAACAAACACCCTATTCATGGGTGACTTTAATTACGCCTTTATACTGGAGAACTAATAAGGTTGTGCAAGAACAAACAACTGATAAAATATAATCAGATCCTGCAGATAGACTAGTGGTGGACCGTAGCTGGGATAGCTACTAAAGTTCAAAAGAATAAATACGGATATATAAACTTTGAATTATATTTTGTGATAAAACAGAGCGAAAAAAAAAAAGAAAAACAACTTCCTAAATCACCAGAAACCTCACTGCTTAGTACACTGATGTTTAGCAGTTCAAAAAGTAAAGTAGGACTAAATCTGTTTATATCCCAGGCATTAACATCTCTAATCCCAAATGAATGAAAAAAAATAACACACAACTAACTCAATGCAGTGTGGGGAGACCTCACAACCATAAAAGTACCTTAGAATGTTTGTAAAAGCTGATGAAATGTTGTAGAGCAAATGGTCCTGACTATCCGCTTAGCTTGTAGTAGCTTAGCTTGAAAACCCAATCCAATACTTTGTAGTTAGAAAACACAAGAAGCTTCCTTGGCAAACTCAATAGTTCCAGACTTGCAGGGAGCAAATGAAGCACTAGCACAATTGCTATGTAAACAAACTCAAGTTCCAAACTCATAGGAAGCAAAAAGGCGCTGTAGACTGAAAATAAATCCTTTATTACAACGATAGCATTCCTTAAGCACTAGTTGAGCGCTTTCATCTGCACCATCGCAGACTTCATCAGAACTGCAAGTCTGGAAGTATTGAGTTTGCCAAGGGAAGCTTCTTGTGTTTTTCTAACCACAAAGTATTGGATTGGGTTTTCTCTACCACAAGCTAAACGGATAGTCAGGACTTCCTGAGCAACCAGGCATTTGCTCTACAACATTTCATCAGCTTTTACAAACATTCTAAGGTACTTTTATGCTTGTTGTGGTCTCCCACACAGACTGTTGTGAGTTGTGTTCTTTGCATCATTTGGAAGAGTTATAGGAATGTATATGCCTGGGATATAAACAGATTTAGTCCTACTTTACAACATCAGTGTGTAACAGTCTTTGTTACACTTTAGTTCAACATCTTGCCACAGTGAGGTTTCTGTGGATTTAAAAGGAGTGTTTTTTCATCTCTGTTTTATCAGTGACATAATTCAAGTTTCATATATCCTTTTGAACTTTAGTAGCTATCCCAGCTACGGTCCACCACTAGTCTATCTGCAGGATCTGATTATATTTTATACTGGAGAAACTTACACTGCCTCAAACTCATAGGCACAATGCTACCAGGACTTTATTAACAGAAACTCCCTGGAACAGCTAGTGCAAGCTCCAACCAAGGGATCAAACATATTGGATCTGGTACTTAACAACATGGGAGAGCATTGCACCTCCCGTCATGTCCTCACTAATGAGGTTGGATCACAAAGCTGTTTCCTTTGAAGTAAAAGTCAACCCAGAAAACCCAACTAAACTAGTAACAGTTATTAACTATATTCTAAGGCAAACTATATCCTATTAAATGGCAGTTTGCCAAAATTCAATGGTCCTCTTAACCCCAAGACCACAGCTACCTATGCAGAATTATTCGAAGAGCCCGTATACAAACGTGCATAGCTGCAAAGAGACTGAAATACCTACCAGAAGTAAATCCAAAATGATCACTAAAAACAAACCCTGCTGGTGGAATCCTCACCTTAACAGTGTATATAATAAAAGAAAAGACTCGTGGAGAAAATCAGGAAGAGCAATTCCCTTAAAGACAACTTCTCTTGTATACAATTACACAAGAAACTAAGAAGGCTTATTAAATCCAACAAGGCTAATTACAAGGTCAGGATAGCCTCACAGGATAAAGCCCATCAGAAGGCCTTCTTCAGCTATATCCAGAACATTAGAGGTAGCACACAGCAGTGTGCTGAACTAGTGGTGAACAGTACCACCTTCACCCATCAGGATGACATAGCAAATCTACTGACTGATAAATTCAGCTCAGACTTCATCCACCTTTCTAGCTCCTCCAGCTGATATCCCCACCAACATACTTCTCCCAATTATTAGCAGGGACTAGGTGCTGACAGCAGTTGCCAAAGCTAAGAACACTACCTGTGTGGGTCCTGACAACATCCACAGTTCTCTCCTGAACAGTCTAAAACATGACCTATCAGGACCACTTGAGACACACTTCAGCTTCAGCCTCAAAACAGGCTATGTTGTATGTGAATGGAGGGTAGCAACACTCACTCCTGTCCACAAGGATGGACCAACAACTGACCCAGGGAAGTGCAGACCCACCAGTCTAACAAGCCTAAAATGGAAATCCATAGAACTAATTATCATGAAAATGATAAACAAGGACATTTGCAAGCTACAGACACTGGACATATACCAGTTTGGTTTTGTTAAGAGAAGGTCATGCTTACTTAACCTGGTAGACTATTTTGAGAGGGTCGCCATGGCAATGGATGAGGGTAAAACAGTGCCTAGTGTAAATCTTAACCAGACCAATGCATTCAATACAGTACTCCACTCAACATTGTTGGCAAGCTTTCTGAACTAGATATAAATACCTACATAACTTGCTGGATTGCTGACTGGCTCACAGACAGGACACAAAAAAATCAGGATCAGTGAGACCACCTCCACCAAGGGACCAAACACCAGCAGAGTATTCCAGGGATTCATGCTGTGTCTGTTCCTGTTTGGCATCTACCGCTTGCAAGTCAAGGCTAATGCTCAAGGCCTCTGGTTCACCAAGTTTGGAGATAAATGTACATTTGGAGCTATTATACAGTCCCCCCCAAGACAACAATATCTTGTAAGAGAGTTTAACACAGATAAATGAATGTTGCCAAAGCCATGGCCTAAAATTCAATGTAAAAAATGCATTGCATTGGTCTTTGAGAAACTGTCAACCCAAATTAATTACTCCATTGATAAATAACACATAAGAGTCGACAAAGTGGCAAGAGATCTGAGAACATATGTAGACAGCAATCTGACCTTTGACCAACACTTAGCTAAGATAGTATTTTATTTATTTATTTATTTATTTATTTATTTAACATTTGTTTACCAGGAAAGTCCTACTTAGAATGAACCAATTTTCAGAGAAAGCCCGGGAA